>NC_069504.1:482381676-482681676 GCF_027579735.1 Bombina bombina | reverse complement strand
GAAGTAAAAATAATTAGTTTCCAAAATAATCCTAATACCTTCCAGAATAAATTCTAGTTGTTTACTGTTTAAGGTTTTGTCTTCCTCCAAAATCTTTTTAACTGATGCAATCCCCAGATCTTTATTACGTAACGTCATACGTAACGTCATACGTAACGTCACTGATGACTAGCCACCACTCTTTATTCCATTCAATACCCTCTAGATGGTTCAATATACTTATGGTGTCTTTTAGATAAGATTTGGTACTTTTCACATAATTTTGTAACTGTTGGTCTATATAGGCTGAGAGGTTACTAGTTAAGGAATTTACACCCGACACGATTGGTCTCCCTGGGGGATTACATAAATCCTTATGGATCTTGGGGAGTACATAAAAGGTTGGTGTTTTCGGGAATGGATTACAAATGTAACCATACTCTTTTTTGTTTAGAATATCATCTTTAAGTCCTTTATTAAGATGGAGTTCCAGTCTTTTTTTAAAAACAAAAATGGGGTTGGAATTTAATTTTTTATAGGGGTCAGTGTTATTTAATTGTCTAAGACATTCTTCATCATATTTATTTTTGTCCATTATCACTGTTCCTCCTCCCTTATCCACGGGCTTGATGGTGATTCTATCATCATTTTTCAATTTATCCAATGCAATTTGTTCTACTCTAGTCAGATTTGATCTATAATCCATTTTCAGATTTTTTAAATCTCTGTGTACCAATTCCAAAAAAGTCTCCATAGGGGCCGATTTATATTGCGTTGGATTAAATGTGAATTTTTGGCTTAATTCTACATGTCTATACAGGTTTGGCTCTAAAGAATTATTTTTGATAATAGGACTATTTGCAAAAAAAATTTTAATACACAAATTGCGTATAAATTTCTGTATCCCTATGTATGTATCAAATTTATTGATTCTGTAACTTGGGGCAAAATTCAATCCCCTTTCCAAAACTGATGTTTGTGCTTCAGATAAAGCGACACTAGACAAATTAAAAATCCCTTTCTGTGCAGTATTGCTGTTACCCTTTGCATTAATACTTTTTTTTCCTGATGTTGCATGGTTCTCTTTTTAATAATCTATTCTGTCCATATTCCTTCTTCTCTTGTTGAATAGGTCTGAATCTGTACGGGTATACCTTCTCTTTCCGGTTTCTAAAAAAATGTGTAAAACACTCTTACAAGTTGCAGATGCAAAACTTAGTTCCTTCACCCCCCATTACTGGGCTTATATATGTCTCATCTTATTGGCTCATCAGATGTGTTCAGTTAGATCCCAGTAAGGCATTTAAGGCCTACTCTTCATCAAAGGATACTAAGAGAATGAAGCAAACATATTAAGCGAAGCCCAACTCTCTTGCTTAAAAAACATAATTTATGCTTACCTGATAAATTCCTTTCTTCTGTTGTGTGATCAGTCCACGGGTCATCATTACTTCTGGGATATAACTCCTCCCCAACAGGAAATGCAAGAGGATTCACCCAGCAGAGCTGCATATAGCTCCTCCCCTCTACGTCACTCCCAGTCATTCGACCAAGAATCAACGAGAAAGGAGAAACCAAGGGTGAAGTGGTGACTGGAGTATAATTTAAAAGATATTTACCTGCCTTAAAACAGGGCGGGCCGTGGACTGATCACACAACAGAAGAAAGGAATTTATCAGGTAAGCATAAATTATGTTTTCTTCTGTTATGTGTGATCAGTCCACGGGTCATCATTACTTCTGGGATACCAATACCAAAGCAAAAGTACACGGATGACGGGAGGGATAGGCAGGCTCATTATACAGAAGGAACCACTGCCTGAAGAACCTTTCTCCCAAAAATAGCCTCCGAAGAAGCAAAAGTGTCAAATTTGTAAAATTTGGAAAAAGTATGAAGCGAAGACCAAGTTGCAGCCTTGCAAATCTGTTCAACAGAGGCCTCATTCTTAAAGGCCCAAGTGGAAGCCACAGCTCTAGTAGAATGAGCTGTAATTCTTTCAGGAGGCTGCTGTCCAGCAGTCTCATAGGCTAAACGAATTATGCTACGAAGCCAGAAGGAGAGAGAGGTAGCCGAAGCCTTATGACCTCTCCTCTGACCAGAGTACACGACAAACAGGGAAGACGTTTGTCGAAAATCCTTAGTTGCCTGCAAGTAGAACTTGAGGGCACAAACTACATCCAGATTGTGTAGAAGACGTTCCTTCTTTGAAGAAGGATTTGGACACAAGGATGGAACAACAATCTCTTGATTGATATTCCTGTTAGTGACTACCTTAGGTAAGAACCCAGGTTTAGTACGCAGAACTACCTTGTCTGAGTGAAAAATCAGATAAGGAGAATCACAATGTAAGGCTGATAACTCAGAGACTCTTCGAGCCGAGGAAATAGCCATTAAAAACAGAACTTTCCAAGATAACAATTTTATATCAATGGAATGAAGGGGTTCAAACGGAACACCCTGTAAAACGTTAAGAACTAAGTTTAAACTCCATGGCGGAGCAACAGCTTTAAACACAGGCTTGATCCTAGCTAAAGCCTGACAAAAGGCCTGGACGTCTGGATTTTCTGACAGACGCCTGTGTAACAAGATGGACAGAGCTGAGATCTGTCCCTTTAATGAGCTAGCCGATAAACCCTTTTCTAAACCTTCTTGTAGAAAGGACAATATCCTAGGAATCCTAACCTTACTCCAGGAGTAACCTTTGGATTCGCACCAGTATAGGTATTTACGCCATATCTTATGGTAAATCCTTCTGGTAACAGGCTTCCTAGCCTGTATCAGGGTATCAATAACCGACTCAGAAAAACCACGTTTTGATAAAATCAAGCGTTCAATTTCCAAGCAGTCAGCTTCAGAGAAGTTAGATTTTGATGTTTGAATGGACCCTGTATCAGAAGGTCCTGTCTTAGAGGTAGAGACCAAGGCGGACAGGATGACATGTCCACTAGATCTGCATACCAAGTCCTGCGTGGCCATGCAGGCGCTATTAGAATCACTGATGCTCTCTCCTGTTTGATTTTGGCAATCAATCGAGGAAGCAGCGGGAAGGGTGGAAACACATAAGCCATCCCGAAGTTCCAAGGTGCTGTCAAAGCATCTATCAGAACCGCTCCCGGATCCCTGGATCTGGACCCGTAGCGAGGAAGTTTGGCGTTCTGGCGAGACGCCATGAGATCTATCTCTGGTTTGCCCCAACGTCGAAGTATTTGGGCAAAGACCTCCGGATGAAGTTCCCACTCCCCCGGATGAAAAGTCTGGCGACTCAAGAAATCCGCCTCCCAGTTCTCCACTCCCGGGATGTGGATTGCTGACAGGTGGCAAGAGTGAGACTCTGCCCAGCGAATTATCTTTGATACTTCCATCATTGCTAGGGAGCTTCTTGTCCCTCCTTGATGGTTGATGTAAGCTACAGTCGTGATGTTGTCCGACTGAAACCTGATGAACCCCCGAGTTTTTAACTGGGGCCAAGCCAGAAGGGCATGGAGAACTGCTCTCAATTCCAGAATGTTTATTGGCAGGAGACTTTCCTCCTGATTCCATTGTCCCTGAGCCTTCAGAGAATTCCAGACAGCGCCCCAACCTAGTAGGCTGGCGTCTGTTGTTACAATTGTCCAGTCCGGCCTGCTGAATGGCATCCCCCTGGACAGATGTGGCCGAGAAAGCCACCATAGAAGAGAGTTTCTGGTCTCTTGATCCAGATTCAGAGTAGGGGACAAGTCTGAGTAATCCCCATTCCACTGACTCAGCATGCACAATTGCAGCGGTCTGAGATGTAGACGTGCAAAGGGAACTATGTCCATTGCTGCTACCATTAAGCCGATCACCTCCATGCATTGAGCTACTGACGGGAGTTGAATGGAATGAAGGACACGGCATGCATTTAGAAGCTTTGTTAATCTGTCTTCTGTCAGATAAATCTTCATTTCTACAGAATCTATAAGAGTCCCCAAGAATGGAACTCTTGTGAGAGGAAAAAGAGAACTCTTCTTTTCGTTCACTTTCCATCCATGCGACCTTAGAAATGCCAGAACTAACTCTGTATGAGACTTGGCAGTTTGAAAGCTTGAAGCTTGTATCAGAATGTCGTCTAGGTACGGAGCTACCGAAATTCCTCGCGGTCTTAGTACCGCCAGAAGGGCACCCAGAACCTTTGTGAAGATTCTTGGAGCCGTAGCCAATCCGAATGGAAGAGCTACAAACTGGTAATGCCTGTCTAAGAAGGCAAACCTTAGATACCGGTAATGATCTTTGTGAATCGGTATGTGAAGGTAAGCATCCTTTAAATCCACTGTGGTCATGTACTGACCCTTTTGGATCATGGGTAAGATTGTCCGAATAGTTTCCATTTTGAACGATGGAACTCTTAGGAATTTGTTTAGGATCTTTAAATCCAAGATTGGCCTGAAAGTTCCCTCTTTTTTGGGAACCACAAACAGGTTTGAGTAAAACCCTTGTCCTTGTTCCGACCGCGGAACCGGATGGATCACTCCCATTAATAACAGATCTTGTACACAGCGTAGAAACGCTTCTTTCTTTATCTGGTTTGTTGACAACCTTGACAGATGAAATCTCCCTCTTGGGGGAGAGAATTTGAAGTCTAGAAGGTATCCCTGAGATATGATCTCTAGCGCCCAGGGATCCTGAACATCTCTTGCCCAAGCCTGGGCGAAGAGAGAGAGTCTGCCCCCCACTAGATCCGGTCCCGGATCGGGGGCCCTCGGTTCATGCTGTCTTTGGGGCAGCAGCAGGTTTCCTGGCCTGCTTGCCCTTGTTCCAGGACTGGTTAGGTTTCCAGCCTTGTCTGTAACGAGCAACAGCTCCTTCCTGTTTTGGTGCAGTGGAAGTTGATGCTGCTCCTGCTTTGAAATTCCGAAAGGGACGAAAATTAGACTGTCTAGCCTTAGCTTTGGCTTTGTCTTGAGGCAGGGCGTGGCCCTTACCTCCTGTAATGTCAGCGATAATTTCTTTCAAACCGGGCCCAAATAAAGTTTGCCCCTTGAAAGGTATATTAAGTAATTTGGACTTAGAAGTTACATCAGCTGACCAGGATTTTAGCCACAGCGCCCTACGTGCCTGAATGGCGAATCCTGAGTTCTTAGCCGTAAGTTTGGTTAAATGTACTACGGCCTCCGAAATGAATGAATTAGCTAGTTTAAGGACTCTAAGCCTGTCCGTAATGTCGTCCAGCGTAGTTGAACTAAGGTTCTCTTCCAGAGACTCAATCCAAAATGCTGCCGCAGCCGTAATCGGCGCGATGCATGCAAGGGGTTGCAATATAAAACCTTGTTGAACAAACATTTTCTTAAGGTAACCCTCTAATTTTTTATCCATTGGATCTGAAAAAGCACAGCTATCCTCCACCGGGATAGTGGTACGCTTAGCTAAAGTAGAAACTGCTCCCTCCACCTTAGGGACCGTTTGCCATAAGTCCTGTGTGGTGGCGTCTATTGGAAACATCTTTCTAAATATTGGAGGGGGTGAGAACGGCACACCGGGTCTATCCCACTCCTTAGTAACAATTTCAGTTAGTCTCTTAGGTATAGGAAAAACGTCAGTACTCGCCGGTACCGCAAAGTATTTATCCAACCTACACAATTTCTCTGGTATTGCAACAGTGTTACAATCATTAAGAGCCGCTAAAACCTCCCCTAGTAATACACGGAGGTTTTCCAATTTAAATTTAAAATTTGAAATATCTGAATCCAATCTGTTTGGATCAGAACCGTCACCCACAGAATGAAGCTCTCCGTCCTCATGCTCTGCAAGCTGTGACGCAGTATCAGACATGGCCCTAGTATTATCAGCGCACTCTGTTCTCACCCCAGAGTGATCACGCTTGCCTCTTAGTTCTGGTAATTTAGCCAAAACTTCAGTCATAACAGTAGCCATATCTTGTAATGTTATCTGTAATGGCCGCCCAGATGTACTAGGCGCCATAATATCACGCACCTCCCGGGCGGGAGATGCAGGTACTGACACGTGAGGCGAGTTAGTCGGCATAACTCTCCCCTCGCTGTTTGGTGAAATTTGTTCAAATTGTACAGATTGGCTTTTATTTAAAGTAGCATCAATACAGTTAGTACATAAATTTCTATTGGGCTCCACCTTGGCATTGGAACAAATGACACAGGTATCTTCCTCTGAATCAGACATGTTTAACACACTAGCAATAAACTTGCAACTTGGTTACAATCTTATTTAACAAAAACGTACTGTGCCTCAAAGAAGCACTAAACGATTAAATGACAGTTGAAATAATGAACTGAAAGACAGTTATAGCATCAATCCTTAAAAACAACACAACTTTTAGCAAAGGTTTGTTCCCATTAGAAAAGTAACAATAATTAAATTTGAAAATAAAATTTACAGAGCAACGTTTTTAATCACAGTCAATATATAAGTCTCACAGCTCTGCTGAGAGAATCTACCTCCCTCCAAAGAAGTTTGAAGACCCCTGAGTTCTGTTAGAGATGAACCGGATCATGCAGGAAATACAAGAGTAACTGACTGGAAATTTTTGATGCGTAGCAAAGAGCGCCAAAAACGGCCCCTCCCCCTCACACACAGCAGTGAGAGAGAAACGAAACTGTCACAATTAAAACAAGCAACTGCCAAGTGGAAAAATAATGCCCAAATATTTATTCACTCAGTACCTCAGAAAATGCAAACGATTCTACATTCCAGCAAAAACGTTTAACATGATAAATACCTATTAAAAGGTTTAGTGTACTTTTAACAGAGTAATTCCGGTGAAATACCATCCCCAGAATACTGAAGTGTAGAGTATACATACATGTCATTATAACGGTATGGCAGGATTTTCTCATCAATTCCATTCAGAAAATAAAAACTGCTACATACCTCAATGCAGATTCATCTGCCCGCTGTCCCCTGATCTGAAGCTTTTACCTCCCTCAGATGGCCGAGAAACAGCAATATGATCTTAACTACTCCGGTTAAAATCATAGTAAAAACTCTGGTAGATTCTTCTTCAAACTCTGCCAGAGAGGCAATAACACGCTCCGGTGCTATTGTAAAATAACAAACTTTTGATTGAAGTTATAAAAACTAAGTATAATCACCATAGTCCTCTCACACATCCTATCTAGTCGTTGGGTGCAAGAGAATGACTGGGAGTGACGTAGAGGGGAGGAGCTATATGCAGCTCTGCTGGGTGAATCCTCTTGCATTTCCTGTTGGGGAGGAGTTATATCCCAGAAGTAATGATGACCCGTGGACTGATCACACATAACAGAAGAAAACAAAACAACAACAGGAAGTTCGCTAGTTACTTCCAGGGGCACCTTTGGTTTAGTAACATTTCTCTGATTGTCAAATAAACGAGAAAAACAAATATATGAATATGATAAGAGAGAGAACATGTGATTTTAAGCTCAATCAGTGGGTTAAATCACTGCAGTGCACAACTGTGACTTAACAGGTTAAAAAGTACAGGGGACTTCAACTTTCCCATGCAATGATTCAAACTATGGTTCTTATTATGCTGCCAACAATTAAAATTGTTTTGCGGGTTATTACATAGTGCTAAGTCTGTTAAAATGTAGTCCAGGCAGTACGGAAGTACAAAACAGAGCCCACAAATCTTGGAGCCAGGGTTAGTTTTTAAGGAACCATGGTCTCCTGGATTTTTCAGACGATGCTCTAGAAATGCTTTAAAAGTGACAGTCTAGTCAAAATAAAAACTTTGATGATTCAGATAGGGCATGCAGTTTTAAACAACTTTCCAACTTACTTTTATCATTAAATTTGCTTTGTTCTCTTGGCATTCTTTGTTAAAAGCTAAACCTAGGTAGGCTAATTTCTAAGCAGCGCTAGAATAAATGTCTCATACAGATAGCATTGTGCTCACTCCCATGAAGTTACCTAGGAAACAGCACTGATTAACTAAAATGCATGTCTGCCAACTGTCAAAATAACTGAAATAAGGGGGCAGTCTGCAGAGGCTTAGATACAAGGTAATCACAGAGGTAAAAAGTATATTAATGTAACTGTGTTGGTTATGCAAAACTGGGGAATGGGTTTAAAAGAGATTATCTATCTTTTTAAACAATACAAATTCTGGAGCAGACTGTCCCTTTAACAGGAATCTCTCACGTGTGTGTGTGGGAAGAGTCTATGTGCGGGGGCAACAAATGGTAATATGAGCACACTGTACTGGAAAACTTCACACCAGCCAGGCTACCTAACTACAGACTGAAATAATGACAGCAGAAAGCTATATATAAGGAGGGAGCCCCTTAAAAGACTTGAGAATTTTTGAGCCTCTCCAACCTGAGAATTAGAATATACAAAATACGGCTGGATATGGAGATTCTATGAAACTGACAGGAAAAAAAAAATAAGAGAGAATGGGCCAAATTGTGTGAATTATAAAAAAAACTACATGTTTATTTCCTGCTGAACCAGATTTACTTACTACATAGTTCTGTCCTTACATAGATGATCTAATGGATGTAAAGAAAGGCTTTTGCTTACCTGGTAATTCCTATGTAAGAGATTTCTTGCTTGCTATCATTGTTGATAAGTGACAAGCCAAGGCTGTGGATAGACACATTAAGTTCTTGGTCAGGTTGCTCCAACTCCTCTGCCTGACGTGCTTTTGTCACTAAGGCAACATCTTCTGTGAACAACAAAACCCTCTGACGCCCATCAAGGAATGACACCCAATGTATCTGGATGTCCGAGTTGTATGCAAATTGCCCACTTTCATCCTGCAAAGGAAAAAACACTTGATGTTAAACAGCATCCCAGACCAGAATCAATCTGTTTATATTATGGGGTTTCATTCTGTTGAAAGAATTTGTAAAAATAAATACACATCTATACGCAGCAAGAGATAAATCACCTCCAATTTATTTATGATGATTTTCAAAACTTCCCAAAAGAGACACATACCCTGAGCGGTTAATAGCACTCCACTTGTAGTAGTGGCCTTAGTGATCACTTCATTATTCAAAAATGTGTTAATGTGATGGATAGGATTGATTAAATGATATCCGTTTCCCAACGCCTGGTTTCAAGTCACTTAGAAAAGTCTTGAATTGTCACATTTGGAAATCTGGAGTTGATTTCTATCCTTGGAGCATAGTTGTACAATTGAACCAATAAACACAGTTTATGGAAGGTGTATTCTACTTTATTCAGTTTTATGTAGTGCACACACCACAGGTTATTTCCAATGAAAGCAGAGAAAACCATTAACAGATTACTATGTGCAAAGCTACTCAAACACAAGAGACCTTTGCTGTGTGTGCTCCTACTACACAGTATTTCCAAAATGTGCAGTAAAATGAACATGATACCCAAATGTTGAAAGTGATGCAAAGTGATGCAGCACATCTGTTAAATGCTGACTAGAGAATATTGCATGAACATCTCTATGTAAAAAAGTGATATATTTTATCTACAAAAATCATATGTAGTCATATCTCATTGTAAAGTGACTTTAAGCATCCAATCATGATGCTAGTCCAAGGACTAGCAGGGGAGCATACATCTGGTATGCACAGCACAGTTACTTTATTTCTCTCCTCAGTTTAAGGAATTTTACTATTAAATATCACAAGATTTTAGTGAAATCCCATGAGATCACAGTAAAGCAAAGTCTGATGAAGCCGATTGGCTATGCAGATGACCGTAAAAAGAGAACGAGATTTTGAAGTAATGTTCATGTGATATTTTCTCGCCAGCTTTTTACAGTTATGCTGCATCACTTTAAAGCAATTTTAAGTAAAATGTCCCTTTAATGTTAATATGTGGTAATGCAAAACAAGTGCTAGTGCTTGTAAAACAAGGAATTCAAGTCAGTCTGCACTGCAGCTTGAGAAAATTGCATCTGTTGAGATTATTGTCCAAGTGAAATGGACAAAGGATGCCCCCAGAGAAAAGGAATGGTAATCTATCTACCAGGATAGAGACTATTTAAGGCTACAAATTGACTGTTGAGTGTAGCACATGTTATCTGTAACCTAGTTTTCCATAGGACTGATGAAAAAAGTATAATAGATATTGAGTTTATTATGACAGAGATCCTCGTTGTTATACCTGTTGTTATGAGACTCTGCTAAAAACAAAGATTAAGTTTGTACTGAGAAATAGTCGAGGTATGAAGTCTCCAATACCTTGAGCTCATAATACAGTCAAGAAAGTTTCCACAAACCATTGAAAATATTCTGGGAGCAGAAGCAAAGCTAAGAAAAAACAAAAAGAGAATGTTTGTCCTGGAAAGCAAATCTCAAGAACTGGAGATGTATTATGAAAATAGGAATAGGAAGGTAAGAACTTTTCAAATGTATGCAGAACTAGGGGCAAAATAGTTTGAATTTACTTGATATAAGGAAAAATGAAATGACTTTATACTCATTAACAAAATGGACCCTATAGCACCATATAGTCTCCATACAATTAATCTAGACAGCATACCTACTAAAGTCTAGTATGAAGTGGCAATGTCTGTAACATGTAAATGTCCCCTGGCTATGATGTTACATAACAGATGTACCTGCTAATAACCCGTAGGCTATGTGAATGCAAACGTTGGAACAGTACAACGTGACAGGCACCCACTTCACTGAGCTTTCCAGCCCCAGAAGAAATTGCTGTCAGTATATAGCCCATCCAGTGCTGAGCAGATTACAGCAGAGGAATTAAATGAGAAGTATATCGATGACCCAGCAAGAGGAAGCAAGGGACCTGAACCTGAAACACCTGTGGCAGGCTTATGACTAACTCTTTCACCTAGAATAATTTTGTCACAACCCCATACTACAATCTAAGCTCTGTCTCTAAATAGCAGTTCTCTGAGGGGTAAAACGAACTTTAAAGTGGAGCACCTCAATTCTTCAGCAACCTACTGGAAGGCAAAGATTAAAACTGGCATACAAGGGGAGCAGAGCCGGTCGATGTGAATAATGGCCACATTTCCCTAGAGCTTTGCAGCTGCAGCTCCATTCGGAACAAAAAAGGAAAATTTATGCTTACCTGATAAATTTGTTTCTTTTTGGATACGATTAGTCAACGGATTTCATCCTTACTTGTGGGATATCGCCTCCTGGTCAGCAGGAGGAGGCAAAGAGCACCACAGCAGAGATGTCTATATAGCTCCTCCCTTCCCTCACACTCCAGTCATTCGACCGAAGTTAGGAAGAGAAAGGAAAAGCCAAGGTGCAGAGGTGACTGAAGTGTAACAAAAATAAAGACCTGTCTCATAAAACAGGGCGGTCCGTGTACTCATCGTATCTAAAAAGAAACAAATTTATCAGGTAAGCATAAATTTTTCTTTTCTTTTTAAAGATACGATGAGTCCACGGATTTCATCCTTACTTGTGGGATACAATACCAAAGCAATAGTACACGGATGAAAAGGGAGGGACAAGACAGGGAACCTAAACAGAAAGCACCACTGCTTGAAGAACTTTCCTCCCAAAAACAGCTTCAGTCGAGGCAAAGGTATCAAATTTGGAAAATTTGGAAAAAGTGTGAAGAGATGACCAAGTTGCAGCTTTGCAAATCTGTTCAACAGAAGCATCATTTTTGAATGCCCATGAGGAAGTCACAGCCCTAGTGGAATGAGCCGTAATTCGTTCAGGAGGCTGCTGTCCAGCAGTCTCATATGCAAAACGGATGATACTCTTCAGCCAAAAAGAAAGAGAGGTAGCCGTAACTTTCTGACCCCTACGTTTCCCTGTAAAAATTACAAACAAGGAAGACAATTGATGAAAATCTTTACTCGCTTGTAAGTAGAACTTCAAAGCACGCACTACATCTAAATTATTTAACAGACGCTCCTTCTTAGAAGGATTAGGACACAAGGAAGGAACAACAAACTCCTGATTAATATTCTTGTTTGAAACAACCTTAGGAAGAAAACCAGGTTTAGTACATAACACCACCTTATCCGAATGGAAAATAAGATAAGGAGATCAAATTGTAAAGCCGAAAGCTCAGATACTCTTCGAGCAGAAGAAATAGCAACCAGAAATAAAACTTTCCAAGATAATAACTTAATATCTATGGAATGCATAGGTTCAAACGGAACCCCTTGAAGAACACTAAGAACTAAATTCAAACTCCAAGGAGGAGCAATAGGTCTAAATACAGGCCTGATTCTAGGCAGAGCCTGACAAAAAGATTGTACATCTGGAACATCTGCCAAATGCTTGTGTAACAAAATAGATAAATCAGAAATCTGCCCCTTTAAGGAACTTGCTGACAACCCCTTCTCCAATCCCTCTTGGAGAAAAGACAAAATCCTGGGAATCCTAACCCTACTCCATGAGTAGCCCTTGGATTCACACCAATAAAGATATTTATGCCATATCTTATGGTAAATTTTTCTAGTAACAGGCTTACTTGCCTGAATTAAAGTATCTATGACTGAATCAGAAAAACCTCGTTTAGATAAAATTAAGCATTCAATCTCCAAGCAGTCAGCTGCAGAGAAACTAGATTCGGATAATGGAAGGGACCCTGAACGAGAAGGTCTCTCCTCAATGGGAGCTTCCACTGTGGCTGAGATGACATGTCCACCAGATCGGCATACCAAATCCTGCGAGGCCACGCAGGGGCGATGAGGATCACCAATGCCCTCTCCTGTTTGACTCGAACAATCAGGAGAGCCAAGGCACCGATCAGCTCGGCCTGGGGATCCCTGGACCTGGACCCATAACTCGGAAGCTTGGCATTCTGACGAGATGCCATGAGATTTAACTCATGGAGTTCCCACTCACCTCGGATGAAATGTCTGTCTGCTCAGAAAATCTGCTTCCCAGTTTTCCACCCCTGGGATGTGGATCGCCAACAGATGGCAAGAGTGAGACTCCGCCCACTGTATTATCTTGGCTACTTCTGTCATCGCTAAGGAACTCCTCGTTCCTCCATGATGATTGATGTAAGCTACCGTCGTTATGTTGTCCGACTGGAATCTGGTAAATAGGGCCGAAGCCAACTGAGGCCAAGTCCGAAGTGCATTGAATATTGCTCTCAACTCTAGAATATTGATGGGAAGGAGAGACTCTGAGTCCATACACCCTGAGCCCTTAGGGAGTTCCAGACTGCTCCCCATCCTAACAGGCTGGCATCCGTTGTCACTATCACCCATGAGGGTCTGCGGAAGCATGTCCCCTGGGATAGATGATCCAGCGACAACCACCATAGAAGAGAGTCTCTTGTCTCCTGATCTAGATTTATTCGAGGAGACAAATCTGTATAATCTCTATTCCACTGCTTGAGCATGCTTAATTGCAGAGGCCTGAGATGAAAACGAGCAAACTGAACTATGTCCATTGCCGCCACCATCAATCCGATTACCTCCATGCACTGAGCCACTGACGGACGAGGATTGGACTGAATGGTCCAACATGTATTCAGAATTTTTAACTTTCTGACCTCTGTCAGAAAAATCTTCATTGAAATAGAGTCGATTAGAGTCCCCAGAAAGGTTACTTTTGTCTGCGGAACTAATGAACTCTTTTCCAGGTTTACCTTCCACCCGTGGGTCCTTAGGAAGGAAAGCACAATGTCGGTATGGGACCTTGCCAGTTGAAATGATGACACCTGAATCAGAATATCCTCCAGATAAGGCGCCACCGCAATGCCCCGCGGCCTTAGAACCGCCAATAAAGACCCCAGAACCTTTGTGAAAATTCTTGGCGCCGTGGCCAGACCAAAAGGGAGAGCCACAAACTGATAATGTTTGTCCAGAAAGGCAAACCTTAGGAACTTGTGATGATCTCTGTGGATAGGAACATGAAGATATGCATCCTTTAGATCCACCGTTGACATAAATTGACATACCTGGATCAATGGAAGAATGGTACGAATAGTTTCCATCCAGATTGGAATAAAACCCCTGTCCCTGTTCCTGAATTGGAACGGGACAGATTACTCCCATGGAGGAGAAGTCTCTTACACAGCGTAAGAACGCCTCTCTTTTTATCTGGTTTACAGACAATCGAGAAAGAAGAAACCTTCCTCTGGGGGAAGAATTTCTGAATTCCAGCTTGTATCCCTGAGACACTATTTCTAATGCCCAGGGATCCTGAACATCTCTCATCCAAGCCTGGATGAAGAAAGACAGTCTTTCCCCTACTAGGATCCGGTCCCGGATCGGGGGCCAACCCTTCATGCTGACTTGGGAGCAGCAGCAGGCTTCTTGGATTGTTTACTCTTGTTCCAAGACTGGTTGGGTCTCCAGGTGGACTTGGTTTGTGAATAGTTACCTTCCTGTTTAGAGGAAGAGGAATTCCCTTGAAATTTCGAAAGGAACGAAAATTACTCTGTCAACCTCTCTGTTTGGATTTCTTATTCTGAGGGAGGAGATGACCCTTGCCTCCCGTGATGTCAGAAATAATTTCCTTCAAGTCAGGTCCGAACAGGGTCTTCCCCTTGTAAGGAATAGCCAAAAGCTTAGACTTGGATGATACATCCGCAGACCAAGATTTCAACCATAAGGCTCTGCGTGCTAAGATGGAAAAACCCTAACTCTTAGCCCCCAATTTGGTAATCTCCAGCGAATCATCCGTAATAAACGAATTTGCTAATTTAAGAGCTTTAATACTATCCTGTATCTCTTCCAAAGAAGTCTCAGTTTTAAGAGACTCTTCCAGAGCATCAAACCAATAAGCAGCCGCACTTGTAACCGTAACAATACAGGCCGCCAGTTGTAATAGCAACCCCTGATGAACATAGATCTTTTTAAGGAGACCCTCCAATTTCTTATCCATGGGGTCTTTGAAAGCACAACTATCCTCGATAGGGATAGTAGTTTGTTTAGCTAAGGTGGAAATAGCTCCTTCCACCTTAGGAACCATCTGCCAAGAGTCCCTAATAGCGTCAGCTATAGGGTACATCTTCTTGAAAACGGGAGAAGGAGAGAATGGAATAGCTGGTCTCTCCCATTCCTTAGCGATAATCTCTGAAGTTCTTTTAGGAACTGGAAAAACATCAGAATAAGAAGGGACTTCTAGGTATCTGTCCAACTTACTCAATTTCTCTGGAGGAACCACTATTGAATCACAGTCGTCCAGAGTCACCAAAACCTCCCTCAATAACAGGCGGAGGTGTTCAAGTTTAAACATGAAGGAAATCCCTTCTGAATCCGTCAGAAAGTTCACCTTCGGATAGGACCTCCATACCCTCCAATTCAGAGCTCTGGGAGGGCACATCTGAGATTGCCATCAAGGCATCAGAAGCTGTATTGACCACGTGGGCTTCCTTCCTTCTGCATTTGCCTTGGAATACGAGAAAGGCAGATAACGCATCTGAAAGTGTAGATGACATAACAGCAGCTATGCCCTTTAAAGTAATTGCAGTAGAAGCTGCAGAGGTACATGGCTCCGCTCGAGTGGGGGTTAAGGGATGTGACGCTTGGGGAGAAAGTTGCGGCATACTCTGTATCTCATCAGTAGAACCCTGAGAAGTATCCGCTTTTGACAATTTTTTATCAAAGAAAATTTGCTCTCTAAATTGAAGAGCCCTATCAATGCATGCGGGACAAAAAGTAACAGGGGGTTAAATAAAAGCAAGCAAACTTTTTGGTCGTGGCTTCTATAAATAATTTATCAAAACTATGCCAGAAAAGAAAGAAAACAGCCCTAATATGAGTGCTGTCTGCAAATCCTTTCAAAAGTGTACTATGCCTTTAAGAGTTAAACATAAACAATTTTACTGCACCAGCAAGAAAATCTAACAATTTAACCAATTTATGAAAAGTGCACCTCTCCGCCTCAACAGCTCTGCTGAGGCACCTACCTGCCTCTACGGCACACTGATCACATCCACTCGATCCGCAAATTGCCTAGGACCATTTTATAGATATGTAATCATGGGGTCTTGTTGTGGTTTCTTTAAAGCAAGCACTGGAATCTCTAATTTACTACGAGCTTGAAACTTGTGGCATACAGGAAGTGCTGTTGCTGGGATCTTGTAGAAAACAACTAACGCGCGACTTCCAGGTGCGCGAAACCAAGCCCCGCCCTTCGTGGGCGTTAAAGAAAAACATGTCCGAACCCGGTTAATCTTATCTAAGTAAAAAGATGTCGGTCAAAGCAACCCCAGTAAAACACCAGTCCTACACCGGAGCATAAATTATTGACTCCGAAATTAGTGTCCCCAGCAGTAACAAGCGTCTTGCCCATAGTACCGACAAAGGACTAATATATTTACCAAGAGCCCATAACAAATAACATGCCATGACCCCTTTTTGAAGCCGTAAGTTACAGCGTAGGGAGAGAAACTCTATTCAATAAAGCTTTGTTTCCCCATATAACAGTTAGGTAAATATCCAGCTGATTCTGAGTTAATCCATATCCCAGAAAGAAAAAGGTCTGCACATACCTTTGTGCTGTGCGACAGCATGATATCTCACAGGGTCAAGAGGTCTACTCTCTCCTTTCATCCTGTGAAAACAAACAGGGCCTTAGTTAATATTTGCTAAGACCATCATCAGAAGGGCAGCATCCAGTATCGGAGGCTCAGTGAGAGCTTTGTCCCACCAGTTCCCCTTGCTTTAAAGCCACCTGTAGCTCTACTCTAGAGGCCGACAAGGAATACAGCTATATCCTATAATAAAAATAGCACTCACTGGTACCATTTTAAAAATAACAAACTCTTGATAGAAGAATCTAAACTAACACCTCACTTTACCTCTTCCTATCACTAATACAGGCAAAGAGAATGACTTTAGTGGGAGGGAAGGGAGGAGCTATATATACAGCTCTGCTGTGGTGCTCTTTGCCTCCTACTGCTGACCAGGAGGCGATATCCCACAAGTAAGGATGAAATCCGTGGACTCATCGTATCTTTAAAAAGAAAAGTGGACTACTGAAAGGTGTGGGCGTCCTAAATTTTTCACAATGCCTTAAGAGATTTCGGCAATCGCACAGCTGCGATCGCCATTACTCTTGCTATAGAGGGAGCAGAGATCGGCGGAAACAGCCATAGCAGAACTGCACCAATGTAATGGCTGAGACACAGCTTACATCGCAGAGCAAAAGACCAAGACTAAACCCAGAACCGAAAGGCCAAATGACGGCTTACCAGGTCAGCATTCAAATATCTACGATGACCATAACCCTGTGAGTATTTTCCCAGAACTGCGCAACACATGCAAACAATATGGTGGTTTGCTGCACACACTGATTATTGATGGCAGCAGACAATCTATGTGTCTATATTAGTAACAGCACAGCCGGATCCCTCATCCAACATACAATATCTTCTATGTCATCGTAAACGATAGTAGTGGCAGACACAGTTAAACAAAAATAGCATGGTGCTATATATATTTTAGCTTTTATAGGGCAAGTTCAAGCACACTATCTGGGCATGGTCGCAAGCAATCGCCACAACACTGGTTAATTTTTAATTTTCATGCTTTACATTCGAAACATGCTACATTAAATAAGGCTTGGACTTTATAGGACACATCTTAAAGTCCACTGATGCCAAACTCACTCACGTAACTAGCAGTCAGAAATTTCTGAAACAAGACACCATTGGGAGAGAGTGGAAAACAAAGCCAGTGAAATTTATATGCAAGTTACAGCAAGCATTCAAAGCCACCGTTCATCGAAATGCCACCAAGTAAAGCATTAAATTAATTACAATGGCCTCCAAAAGATTTACCAAAACAGACAAGGCCACAAAACCCTAAGTCTCACAGGGGCAAAAAATGGATACATATTTTAAGGCTTTGGAATCCACCATAGAAATCACTAATCCGGTGCCTCCTGTTTCACCACAGACAACCTGGGAGATGATCCACCTTTTCTAGAAGATGGAAACAAACCCTATCACAAAAGCAGATTTAAGTTTCCTCCTGCCAAAAACATATTTTACAATTTTTTTTAACTCAAGTGGGTCAAATGATAAAACATGGTATCTCTGCAGTGAAATGTGATGTTACAGTCCTAGGTAACAGAGTTGTTCAAAAGAAGAAAACCTAGACTCATTCACCACAGATCAAGACTCCCTGTCGCTAAAAGTACAACAAGAAACCTCTATGATAATTTCACTACAATACCAAGTGGAAGACCTAGATAATAAAGGCTGCAGACAAAATTTAAGTATAAGAGGAATTCCGGAAGCAATTTTACCTAACTAACTAGAAGAATATCTACAATCCCTATTTGCCACACTCAACACATCTTCCCAAAATATTGTTGCACCTTAATAATATTTGTTTATTATGACATAACATTCTTTTTTTTATTTAAATTTGCTTGTTCGGTTTAAGAACCATTCGAAATCAACCTGAATGTCTGTTCCCTTTGCTTAACTTTTTCTATCACCTTTGTCTACTCTTGGAGGGAGGGTCCCCTTTTTGTAATCAGAACTAGAGAAAAGGTACGACTTTATCACACCTCACATTTGAAGCACATATGGGTCAAAACACCAACATATACCAATAGTTACAGTATATACAACCAAATTTGGCACCATAAAGCCACACATTTTAAATTTCCTATCACTTAATGTGAAGGGTCTAAATTCCCCAAACAAAAGATAGATAGCTCTTAATTGGTTCAGTTAACACAAAAATAATATAATATTCATTCAAGAACCACATTTTCAAAGGGAATCTCAACCAAGATTATCTTCCAGGGATTACCCTACTGGTTTCTTTAGCTCCTTAAATCAAAAACGTAATGGAATGGGAATTATTTTTTGTAAAGGAGTAGCATTTCAACATATTAACTCAATCTCCGACCCAGAAAGTATATATTTAATAGTAATTGGCCTTTTATATAACAGACCAATAACACTTATAAACATACAGTATATGCCCCTAGTGTACACCAATCCTCTTCTTTAAAAAAATGTCAAATTTAATACTAGAGCATAAAAAATGCACAGTGATAATGGGAGGGTATTTTAATGTAACGATGGACACTATTTTAGACAGCTCCTCCCCAAGACAACCAGGAACTCACAAAGCAGCAGACATTGTAATGGGGACACTGCAACACCTAAGCTTAGTTGACACATGGCGGACACAACACCCCACCAACAAAAACAAAAGATTCTATTCAAATACTTGGAAAATATATACAAGATTAGACTACTTTTTCCTCGACCAAAATAGTTTACAAATGATGAAAGACACTAATAAAGCAAGTATAACATGGTCAGACCATGCACCAATTAAGCTTCTTCTTGAGTGGCTCGATATCCCCTTGTCACCCTATATATGGAAATTAGATGACAACCTTCTCCTTAATCCCCATAACACAAAGAAACACCATGACAATCTCACAGAATATTTTCTCAGAAACCCAGCAAACCAAAAATCCCCTATGACGGTTTGGGAAACCCATAAAACAGTCCTCAGGGGCGAATGTATCAAACTAAAAGCAAACCAAAACAAAATCCATCTCAAACAATTCCACTCGCTGATGAGCTGTATACATACTTTAGAAACAGTTCACAAAAATCACCCCTTTGATATACAAATGTTTAATAGCTTACAAAAAACATAATTTATGTAAGAACTTATCTGATAAATTAATTTCTTTCATATTGGCAAGAGTCCATGAGCTAGTGACGTATGGGATATACAATCCTACCAGGAGAGGCAAAGTTTCCCAAACCTCAAAATGCCTATAAATACACCCCTCACCACACCCACAATTTCAGTTTAACAAATAGTCAAGTAGTGGGGTGATAAAATAAGGAGTAAAAAAAGCATACAAAAAGAGGAACTGGAAATATAATTGTGCTTTTATACAAAAATCATAAACATAAAAAGGGTGGGCCTCATGGACTCTTACCAATATGAAAGAAATGCATTTATCAGGTAAGTTCTTACATAAATTATGTTTTCTTTCATGTAATTGGCAAGAGTCCATGAGCTAGCGACATATGGGATAGAAATACCCAAGATGTGGAATAAAAACAGCTATTTCCGCTAAAAAAAAAAATCCACACAAAAAAAATAAGTCTCTCATAAATTTCACATAAATTACAAGAAAAAAAAAACATAATTTATGCATACCTGATAAATTTATTTCTCTTGTGATGTATCAAGTCCACGGATTCATCGTTACTTGTGGGATATTCTCCTCCCCTACAGGAAGTGGCAGAGAGAGCACCCACAGCAGAGCTGTCTATATAGCTCCTCCCTTAGCTCCACCCCCCAGTCATTCAACCGAAGGCTAGGAAGAAAAAGGAGAACCTATAGGGTGCAGTGGTGACTGAACGTTTAAAAATAAAAATATATATGCCTGTCTTAATAAACAGGGCGGGCCGTGGACTCGATACATCACAAGAGAAATACATTTATCAGGTAAGCATAAATTATGTTTTCTCTTGTAAGATGTATTCATCCTTACTTGTGGGATACCAATACCAAAGCTTTAGGACACGGATGAAGCGAGGGACAAGACAGGGACCTTAAACGGAAGGCACCACTGCTTGTAGAACCTTTCTCCCAAAAATAGCCTCCGAAGAAGCAAAAGTATCAAATTTATAAAATATGGAAAAAGTATGCAGCGAAGACCAAGTCGCCGCATTACAAATCTGTTCAACAGAAGCCTCATTTTTAAAAGCCCATGTGGAATCCACAGTTCTAGAAGAATGAGCCGTAATTCTGTCAGGAGGCTGCTGTCCAGCAGTCTCATAGGCCAAATGGATGATGCTTTTCAGCCAAAAGGAAAGAGAGGTAGCCGTAGCCTTTTGACCTCTCCGCTTACCAGAATAAACAACAAACAATGAGGATGTTTGACGGAAATCTTTAGTTGCTTGTAAGTAGAACTTTAAAGCACGAACCACACCAAGATTGTGCAATAGACGTTCCTTCTTTGAAGAAGGATTGGGACACAGTGAAAGAACAACAATCTCTTGATTGATATTCTTATTAGAAACAACCTTAGGAAGAAACCCAGGTTTGGTACGCAAAAACAGATTATCTGCATGGAAAATAAGATAAGGGGAATCACACTGTAAAGCAGATAGCTCAGAAACTCTTCGAGCCGAAGAGATAGCTACTAAAAACAAAACTTTCCAAGATAGAAGCTTAATATCTATGGAATGCATAGGTTCAAAGAGAACCCCTTGAAGAACTTTAAGGACTAAGTTTAGGCTCCAAGGTGGAGCAACAGGCTTAAATACAGGCTTAATTCTGACCAAAACCTGACTAAATGCTTGAACGTCTGGGACATCTGCCAGACGTTTGTTTAGTAGAATAGACAAAGCAGATATTTGCCCTTTTAGGGAACTAGCTGATAATCCCTTCTCCAAACCTTCTTGGAGAAAAGACAATATTCTAGGAATCCTAATCTTACTCCACGAGTAACCTTTGGATTCACACCAATAAAGATATTTGCGCCAAATCTTATGATAGATCTTCCTGGTGACAGGCTTTCTAGCCTGAAACAGGGTATCAATGACCGACTCAGAGAAACCACGCTTTGATAGAATCAGGCGTTCAATCTCCAAGCAAAAGATATAAGGAGGGTGGTGCATATAGAACATACACCACACTCCTAGGGGGCGCTAACAATAAGCAGCAAACAGTAAGCAGATATATACAGATAATTAAGAGAATATACAATAAACCTAGCACACTTATATCAGATTATTATGCTCACAAGTGGACCCAGATGATATTGGTATAATCAAATAACAAAATGTCCACACAAAGAATAATCCAAAAGAAAGAAGGCAGCTCTCTGTCATAGGACGGTCATCCTGGTGTGGCGTGATCTATAAGAGAAAGAAGCACAGAGGCGCCAACATGGCCTAGTAACGTCACGGCAGTCAGATACAAAACATCAGCAGGATAGGAAATATACTCACAAGCGTAGCGCACCCAAATGGTGCTATTGTGGCAGCCTGGAACATCAAACAGTGGTCCAGCTCACTGGTGTCTCCAGCCAGATAGAGATGATCCTTGGCGAGGGCCTATCCTATGATGCCTATAAGGGCAAAAAAGGCACACACATAGCCCAGTAACGTTTGTACACCAGATAAAAAAGGATTCAAGGTTGTACTTACAGGAAACAAAGCACCACCAGGTGCAATATCAGCAGTACTGGGACCTCTCAGCCGCCCAGTGGACTGTGGAATCCAATTTGCAGGATGCAGAAAATCACCACTTTGGAAGATAGAACTAGCACACACACTCTGCCCCCAAACAGGAGCAGAATAATTGTGATAAAGCAAGTGTATATTTAAAAACGTTTATTTTAAAAACAGCTATTTTATCACAATTATTCTGCTCCTGTTCGGGGGCAGAGTGTGTGTGCTAGTTCTATCTTCCAAAGTGGTGATTTTCTGCATCCTGCAAATTGGATTCCACAGTCCACTGGGCGGCTGAGAGGTCCCAGTACTGCTGATATTGCACCTGGTGGTGCTTTGTTTCCTGTAAGTACAACCTTGAATCCTTTTTTATCTGGTGTACAAACGTTACTGGGCTATGTGTGTGCCTTTTTTGCCCTTATAGGCATCATAGGATAGGCCCTCGCCAAGGATCATCTCTATCTGGCTGGAGACACCAGTGAGCTGGACCACTGTTTGATGTTCCAGGCTGCCACAATAGCACCATTTGGGTGCGCTACGCTTGTGAGTATATTTCCTATCCTGCTGATGTTTTGTATCTGACTGCCGTGACGTTACTAGGCCATGTTGGCGCCTCTGTGCTTCTTTCTCTTATAGTTCAATCTCCAAGCAGTCAGATGCAGAGAAACCAGATTTGGATGCGTGAAAAGACCTTAGATAGAAGGTCCCGCCTCATTGGCAGAGTCCACGGTGGAACCGAGGACATGTCCACTAGGTCTGTATACTAAGTCCTGCTTGGCCACGCAGGTGCTATCAGAATCACTGAAGCTCTCTCCTGCTTGATTGTGGCAACCAGACGTGGGAGGAGAGGAAACGGTGGAAATACATAGGCCAGATTGAAGAGCATCTATCAGCACTGCCTTGGGATCCCGGGACCTGGACCCGTAACAAGGAAGTTTGGCATTCTGACGGGACGCCATCAGATCTAATTCTGGTGTGTCCCATAGCTGAATCAGCTGAGCAAATACCTCTGGATGGAGTTCCCACTCCCCCGTATGAAAAGTCTAACGACTTAGGAAATCCGCCTCCCAGTTCTCTACTCCTGGGATGTGGATTGCTGAGAGATGGCAAGAGTGATCCTCTGCCCATCAGATTATTTTGGTTACCTCCATCATCGCTAGAGAACTCCTTGTTCCTCCTTGATGATTGATATAAGCTACAGTCGTGATGTTGTCTGACTGAAACCTGATGAATTTGGCCACAGCAAGCTGAGGCCATGCCTGAAACGCATTGAATATCACTCTTAGTTCTAGAATGTTTATCGGAAGAAGAGATTCCTCCTGAGACCATAAGCCCTGTGCTTTCAGGGAGTTCCAGACTGCACCCAGCCTAGCAGGCTGGCATCTGTCTTTACAATGAGCCACTCTGGCCTGCGGAAGTACATTCCCTGAGACAGATGGTCCTGAGACAACCACCAGAGAAGAGAATCTCTGGTCTCCTGGTCCAGATGCAGTTGAGGAGATAAATCTGCATAATCACCATTCCACTGTTTGAGCAAGCATAGTTGCAGTGGTCTGAGGTGTAGGCGGGCAAAAGGAACTATGTCCATTGCCGCTACCATGAGTCCGATTACCCCCATACACTGAGCCACTGATGGCCGAGGAATGGAATGAAAAGCTCAGCAAGAGGTTAAGAGTTTTGATTTTCTGACCTCCGTCAGAAATATTTTCATTTCTACCGAATCTATCAGAGTCCCTAGAAAGGAAACTCTTGTAAGAGGAAAGAGAACTCTTTTTCATGTTCACCTTCCACCCATGAGATCTCAGAAAAGCCAACACGATGTCCGTGTGAGACTTGGCTAGCTGGAAAGACGACGCCTGAATTAAGATGTCGTCTAGATAAGGTGCCACTGCTATGCCCCGTGGTCGTAGAACCGCCAGAAGGGACCCTAGCACCTTTGTGAAAATTCTTGGAGCCGTTGCCAACCCGAAGGGAAGGGCCACAAACTGGTAATGCCTGTTTAGAAAGGCGAATCTGAGAAATTGATGATGATTTCTGTGAATAGGGATGTGTAGATACGCATCCCTTAAGTCCACGGTAGACATATATTGACCCTCCTGGATCAGAGGTAGAATAGTCCGAATAGTCTCCATCTTGAATGATGGAACTTTGAGGAACTTGTTTAGAATTTTGAGATCCAAGATTGGTCTGAAAGTTCCCTCTTTTTTGGGAACCACAAACAGGTTTGAGTAGAACCCTAGCCCCTGTTCCTCTTCTGGGACTGGGCGGATCACCCCCATAGTATGTAAGTCTTCTACACGGCGTAAAAATGCCTCTCTCTCTTTGTCTGGTTTACAGACAATCGAGAAATTTGAAATCTCTCCCTTGGAAAGGAGCCTTTGAATTCCAGAAGATATCCCTGGGACACAATTTCTAAAACCCAGGGATCGCGAACATCTCTTGCCCAAGCCTGAGCGAAGAGAAAGAGTCTGCCCCCTACTAGATCCGGTGCCGGATCGGGGGCTACCCCTTCATGCTGTCTTAGAGGCAGCTGCAGGCTTCTTGGCCTGTTTACCCTTGTTCCAAGCCTGGTTAGGTCTCCAGACTGACTTGGATTGGGCAAAATTCCCCTCTTGCTTTGAAGCAGAGGAAGCTGAAGCGGGACCACTCTTAAAGTTCCGAAAGGAACGAAAATTATTTTGTTTGGTCCTCATCTTATTTGATCTATCCTGAGGAAGGGTATGACCTTTCCCTCCAGTGATGTCTGAAATAATCTCTTTCAGTTCAGGCCCGAATAGGGTCTTTCCCTTGAAAGGGATGTTCAAAAGTCTAGATTTAGATGACACATCAGCAGACCAGGACTTAAGCCATAACGCCCTGCATGCTAAAATGGCAAAACCTGAATTCTTTGCCGCTAATTTAGCCAGTTGAAATGTGGCATCAGTAATAAAAGAATTAGCAACTTAAGGGCATTAATTCTGTCCATAATCTCCTCTAATGGAGTCTCCATCTGAAGAGTCTCTTCTAGAGCCTCAAACCAGAAAGCAGCTGCAGTAGTTACAGGAACAATGCACGCAATAGGTTGGAGAGAAAAACCCTGATGAACAAAAATTTTCTTCAGGAGACCCTCTAATTTTGTATCCATAGGATCTTCGAAAGCACAACTGTCTTCGATAGGTATAGTTGTATGCTTAGACAGAGTAGAAATAGCTCCCTCCACCTTAGGAACTGTCTGCCATGAGTCCCGCATGGTGTCAGATATGGGAAACATTTTCTTAAAAACAAGAGGGGGAGAGAAAGGAATACCTGGTCTATCCCACTCCTTAGTAATAATATTCACAATCCTCTTAGGGACTGGAAAAACATCAGTGTAAACAGGAACCTTTAAGTATTTATCCATTTTACACAATTTCTCTGGAACCACTATAGGGTCACAATCATCTAGAGTTGCTAATACCTCCCTGCGCAATAAGTGGAGGTGTTCAAGCTTAAAATTAAAAGCCGTCATATCAGAATCCGTCTTTCCTGAATCAGAAATTTCTCCATCAGATAACAAATCCCTCACCCCTACTTCAGAGCATTGTGAGGGCATTTCCGATATGACTACTCGCGTCAGACGGCTCAGCATTTTTCCTAAACCCAGAGCTGTCCCGCTTTCCTTGTAAACCAGGCAGTTTAGATAAAACCTCTGTGAGGCTTGTATTCATAACTGTGGCCATATCCTGTAAAGTAAAAGAATTTGACGCACTAAAGGTACTTGGCGTCACTTGAGCGGGCATTACTGGTTGTGACACTTGGGGAGAGCTAGATGGCGAACCCTCATTTACTTCTGACTGAGAATCATCTATTGCTCTATTTTTAAGTGCTAATATATGTTCTTTATAGTTTATAGACATATCAGTACAATTGGGACACATTCTAAGAGGGGGTTCCACAATGGCTTCCAAACATATTGAACAAGGATTTTCCTTGGTGTCAGACATGTTAAACAGGCTAGTAATGTAACAAACAAGCTTGGAAAACACTGTAATCAAAGTAAATAACACTTAGAATTAAAACGGTACTGTGCCTTTAAGAGAAAAAAAGTTGCACATATTCTGCAAAACAGTGTAAAAAAGCAGTAAACTTATCGAAATGTTTACAGTACCATCATAAAGACTTAGTGACTTTGCACAGCTATGCAAATAAACAATTAACCCCTTAATGGCAAAACCGGATTAAAAAAAACGTCAAAACCGGTAAAAAAGACTTTCAGCACCTTGCCACAGCTCTGCTGTGGCTCCTACCTGCCCTTCAGAACGATTTGTGGGGAAAAAAACTTCTTTTACAGCCCTCAAACACAGCAGGAACCTCAGGAGAAGAAGTTAGATGTCTCTGATGAAAAGAAACTGCGCAACTGAGGCGCGAAAATAGGCCCCTCCCACCTCACTCGATGTTTTGAGGCCTATCAAACAAACACCAGAGTGTCTCTTAATTAACCATGTGGTTTAAAAATAAACAAAAATAAGCCACAATGACCCCTTTAGTCTCTTAAAAAACGTTATAATTGCATTATTCACTGAATAAACAAAAACTTTTTTTTTTGTTTTTTTTTTAACAGTGTCACCTGTAACTAATGAGCCCTTCCAGCAAGATGAAATTCCTATCAAAAGAGTCTGAATACAGCTTACCCTTCCCTCATGGGAATAATGCCAGCCTTTTCTAGAATTAACACAGTCTGTCTAGAAAAATATAGGCTGAACATACCTCATATGCAGCTTAGCATGCAAACCGTTCCCCCAACTGAAGTTTTCCTGTACTCTTCAGCCCTTGTGAGAACAGCAGTTGATCTTAGTTACAAAGTGCTAAGATCATCATCCTCCTTGTAGAAATCTTCATCCCTTTTCTGCCAGAGAGTAAATAGTACACACCGGTACCATTTAAAATAACAAACTTTTGCTTGAAAAAATAAAAAACTAACATTTTTGTCACCACACTCCTCTTGCCCTTCCTAGCAGTTAAGCAGGCAGAGAGAATGACTGGGGGGTGGAGCTAAGGGGGGAGCTATATAGACAGCTCTGCTGTGGGTGCTCTCTCTGCCACTTCCTGTAGGGGAGGAGAATATCCCACAAGTAAGGATGAATCCGTGGACTCGATACATCTTACAAGAGAAAACTTAATTCATAAGCAGAAGAATCAAACAGACAGTTGCCTGAAGAACTTTCCTACCAAAGACTGCTTCAGAAGAAGCAAATATATCAAAATGGTAAAATTTAGTAAATGTATGCAAAGAAGACCAAGTTGCTGTTTTGCAAATCTGATCAACCGAAGCTTCATTCTTAAAAGCCCAAGAATTGGCGACTGATCTAGTAGAATGAGCTGTAATTCTCTGAGGCGGAGATTGCCCCGCCTCCAAATAAGCCTTGTGAATCAAAAGCTTTAACCAAGATGCCAAAGAAATGGCAGATGCTTTCTGACCTTTCCTAGAACCAGAAAAGATAACAAATAGACTAGAAGTCTTCCTGAAATCTTTAATAGCTTCAACATACATAATATTTCAAAGCTCTTACAACATCCAGAGAATGTAAGGATCTCTCCAAAGAATTCTTAGGATTAGGACACAAGGAGGGAACAACAATTTCCCTATTAATGTTGTTAGAATTCACAACTTTAGGTAAAAATTTAAATGAAGTCAGCAAACCTGCTTTATCCTGATGGAAAAATCAGAAAAGGAGACTCACAAGAAAGAACAGTGATTCGGAAACTCTTCTAGCAGAAGAGATAGCCAAAAGGAACAACACTTTCCAAGAAAGTATATTAATATACAAAGAATGCATAGGCTCAAAAGGAGGAGCCTGCAAAGCCTTCAAAACCAAATTAAGACTCCAACGAGGAGAGATTGATTTAATAACAGGCTTGATACGAACCAAAGTCTGAACAAAACAGTGAATATCAGGAAGCTTAGCAATCTTTCTATGAAATAAAGCAGAAAGAGCAGGGATTTGTCCCTTCAAAGTACTTGCAGACAAACCTTTATCCAAACCATTCTGAAGAAACTGTAAAATACTAGGAATTCTAAAAGAATGCCAAGAGAATTTATGAGAACACCATGAAATATATTTTTTACAAACCCAATAATAAATCTTCCTTGAAACAGACTTACGAGCATGTAGGATAGTATTAATCACTGAGTCAGAGAAACCTCTATGACTAAGCACTAAGCGTTCAACTTCCATACCTTCACATTTAGCGATTTGAGATCCTGATGGAAAAACGGCCCTTGAGACAGAAGGTCTGGTATTAAAGGAAGTGGCCAAGGTTGGCAACTTGACATCCGGACAAGATCCGCAAACCAAAATCTGTGAGGCCATGCTAGTGCTATCAAAAACACATACAATTTTTCCATTATGATATTGGAGATCACCCTTGGAAGAAGAACTAGAGGCGGAAAGATGTAAGCAGGTTGGTATGGCCAAGGAACTGCTAACGCATCTACCATCTCCGCCTGAGGATTCCTGGACCTGGAAAGATACCAGGGAAGCTTCTTTATTAGATGGGACGCCATGAGATCTATTTCTGGAAGACCCCACATCTGTACAATCTGACAAAATACATCTGGATGGAGAGACCACTCCCCTGGATGTAAAGACTGATGGCTGAGATAATCCGCTTCCCAATTGTCTACACCTGGGATATGTATCTCAGAAATTAGACAGGAGTTGAATTCTGCCCAAGAAAGTATTCTAGATACTTCTTTCATCGCTAAAGGACTGCGAGTCCCACCCTGATGATTGACATATGCCACAGTTGTGATATTGTCTGTCTGAAAACGAATGAATGATTCTCACTTTAGTAGAGGCCAAGCCTGAAGAGCCCTGAAAAAAGCACAGAGTTCTAAAATATTGATTGGTAGCCTATTCCTTATAGTCACCATCTTGAAAGTTGGGACCCTTACAAACGCCTAGATTTAGAGTTCTGCATTAGCCGTCAAAACTAGCGTTAGGGGGTCCTAACGCTGTTTTTTACCGCCCGCTGGTATTTAGAGTCAGTCATTAAAGGGTCTAACGCTCAATTTGCAGCCGCGACTTTTCCATACCGCAGATCCCCCAACGCCATTTGCGTATCATATCTTTTCAATGGGATCTTTCTAACGCTGGTATTTAGAGTCTTGGCTGAAGTGAGCGTTAGAAATCTAACGACAAAACTCCAGCCGCAGAAAAAAGCCAGGAGTTAAGAGCTTTCTGGGCTAACGCCGGTTCATAAAGCTCTTAACTACTGTGCTCTAAAGTACACTAACACCCATAAACTACCTATGCACCCCTAAACCGAGGTCCCCCCACATCGCCGCCACTCTATTAAATTTTTTTAACTCCTAATCTGCCGACCGCATACCGCCGCCACCTACTTTATACTTATGTACCCCTAATCTGCTGCCCCTAACACAGCCGACCCCTATATTATATTTATTAACCCCTAATCTGCCCCCCCAACGTCGCTGCTACCTTACCTACAATTATTAACCCCTAATCTGCCAACCGGACCTCACCGCTACTATAATAAAGTTATTAACCCCTAATCCGTCTCACTGCCGCCTCAATAACCCTATAATAAATAGTATTAACCCCTAATCTGTCCTCCCTAACATCGCCGACACCTAACTTCAAGTATTAACCCCTAATCTACTGACCGGACCTCACCGCTACTCTAATAAATGTATTAACCCCTAAAGCTAACTCTAACCCTAACCCCAACACCCCCCTAAATTAAATATAATTTAAATCTAACAAAATAAATTAACTCTTAACAAACAAATTAATCCTATTTAAAGCTAAATACTTACCTGTAAAATAAACCCTAATATAGTTACAATATAACAAACAATTACATTGTAGCTATTTTAGGATTTATATTTATATTACAGGCAACTTTGTAATTATTTTAACCAGGTACAATAGCTATTAAATAGTTAATAACTATTTAATAGCTACCTAGTTAAAATAATTACAAAATTACCTGTAAAATAAATCCTAACCTAAGTTACAATTAAACCTAACACTACACTATCAATAAATTAATTAAATAAAATGCCTACAATTATCTACAATTAAACCTAACACTACACTATCAATAAATTAATTAAATACAATACCTACAAATAAATACAATTAAATAAACTAACTAAAGTACAAAAAAATAAAAAAGAACTAAGTTACAAAAAATAAAAAAATATTTACAAACATTAGAAAAATATTACAACAATTTTAAGCTAATTACACCTACTCTAAGCCCCCTAATAAAATAACAAAGCCCCCCAAAATAAAAAATGCCCTAACCTATTCTAAATTAAAATAGAAAAGCTCTTTTACCTTACCAGGGCCTTTTGCGGGGCATGCCCCAAAGAAAACCCCTCTTTTGCCTGTAAAAATAAACACAATACCCCCCCCAACATTAAAACCCACCACCCACATACCCCTAATCTAACCCAAACCCCCCTTAAATAAACCTAACACTAAGCCCCTGAAGATCTTCCTACCTTATCTTCACCACGCCGGGTATCACCGATCTGTCCAGGCTCCGATGTCTTGATCCAAGCCCAAGCGGGGGCTGAAGATGTCCATCATCGGGCAGAAGTCTTCATCCTATCCGGGCAGAAGAGGAGATCCGGACCGGTAGACATCTTCATCCAAGCGGCATCTTCTATCTTCTTCCATCCGATGACGAGCGGCTCTATCTTCAAGACCTGATCGGAACAGCCAATAGAATGCGAGCTCAATCCTATCAGCCAATCGGAATTCGAGGGACGTCATCTTGGATGACGTCCCTTAAAGGAACCTTCATTCGGACTTAGGACGTCGGAAGAAGAGGATGGATCTGCGCCGGAGGTCTTGAAGATGGAGCCGCTCGTCATCGGATGGAAGAAGATAGAAGATGCCGCTTGGATGAAGATGTCTACTGGTCCGGATCTCCTCTTCTGCCCGGATAGGATGAAGACTTCTGCCCGATGATGGACGTCTTCAGCCCCCGCTTGGGCTTGGATCAAGACATCGGAGCCTGGACGGATCGGTCATACCCGGCGTGGTGAAGATAAGGTAGGAAGATCTTCAGGGGCTTAGTGTTAGGTTTATTTAAGGGGGGTTTGGGTTAGATTAGGGGTATGTGGGTGGTGGGTTGTAATGTTGGGGGGGGTATTGTGTTTATTTTTACAGGCAAAAGAGCTGTTTTCTTTGGGGCATGCCCCGCAAAAGGCCCTTTTAAGGGCTGGTAAGGTAAAAGAGCTTTTCTATTTTAATTTTAGAATAGGGTAGGGCATTTTTTTTATTTTGTGGGGCTTTGTTATTTTATTAGGGGGCTTAAGAGTAGGTGTAATTAGCTTAAAATTGTTGTAATATTTTTCTAATGTTTGTAAATATTTTTTTATTTTTTGTAACTTAGTTCTTTTTTATTTTTTGTACTTTAGTTAGTTTATTTAATTGTATTTATTTGTAGGTATTGTATTTAATTAATTTATTGATAGTGTAGTGTTAGGTTTAATTGTAACTTAAGTTAGGATTTATTTTACAGGTAATTTTGTAATTTTTTTAACTAGGTTATTAACTATTTAATAGCTATTGTACCTGGTTAAAATAAATACAAAGTTGCCTGTAAAATAAATATTAATCCTAAAATAGCTACAATATAATTATAATTTATATTGTAGCTATATTAGGATTTATTTTACAGGTAAGTACTTAGCTTTAAATAGGAATAATTTATTTAATAAGAGTTCATTTATTTTGTTAGATTTAAATTATATTTAACTTAGGGGGGTATTAGGGTTAGACTTAGCTTTAGGGGTTAATACATTTATTATAGTAGCGGTGAGGTCCAGTCAGCAGATAAGGGGTTAATAATTGAAGTTAGGTGTCGGCGATGTTAGGGAGGGCAGATTAGGGGTTAATACTATATATTATAGGGTTATTGAGGCGGAAGTGAGGCGGATTAGGGGTTAATAACTTTATTATAGTAGCGGTGAGGTCTGGTCGGCAGATTAGGGGTTAATTATTGTAGGTAGCTGGCGGCGACGTTCTGGGGGGCAGATTAGGGGTTAATAAATATAATATAGGGGTCGGCGGTGTTAGGGGCAGCAGATTAGGGGTACATAGGGATAATGTAGGTTGCGGCGGTGTACAGAGCGGCAGATTAGGGGTTAAAAAAAATATGCAGGGGTCAGCGATAGCGGGGGCGGCAGATTAGGGGTTAATAAGTGTAAGGTTAGGGGTGTTTAGACTCGGGATACATGTTAGGGTGTTAGGTGCAGACTTAGGAGGTGTTTCCCCATAGGAAACAATGGAGACGCGTTAGGAGCTGAACGCTGCTTTTTTGCAGGTGTTAGTTTTTTTTTCAGCTCAAACTGCCCCATTGTTTCCTATGGGGAAATCGTGCACGAGCACGTTTTTTAAGCTGGCCGCGTCCGTAAGCACCGCTGGTATTTAGAGTTGCAGTGTCGGTAAATTATGCTCTACGCTCCCTTTTTGGAGCCTAACGCAGCCATTCTGTGAACCAGCGGTATTTAAAAGGTGTGGGGGAAAAAAAGCATGCGTAGCTAACGCACCCCTTCTAACGCAAAACTCCAAATCGAGGCCCATGTGATTAAAAAATTTCAGATCCAGAACTGGTTTGAATACATTTTCCTTCTTCGGGACAATGAATAGATTTGAATAAAAATCCAAACCCTGTTCCAGAATTGGAACTGGTACAATTACCCCTGAAAGCTCCAGATCTGAAACACATTTCAGAAAAGCCTGAGCTTTCACAGGATTTGTTGGAACGTGAGAGAGAAAAAACCTTTTCACAGGAGGTCTGAAACCTATTCGATACCCTTGAGAGACAATATTCTGAATCCAATGATTCTGAACGGAACCTGCCCAAACGACTTGAAATAATTTCAATCTGCCCCCCCCACCAGTAGAACTGGATTGAGGGCCGCACCTTCATGCAGTTTTGGGGGCTGGCTTTGGTTTCTTAAAAGGCTTGGATTTATTCCAGCTCAAAGATGGCTTCCAATTGGAGCCAGAGTCCTTGGGGGAAGGAGTGGTTTTCTGTTCTCTATTCTGACGAAAGGAACAAAATTAGTTTTACCCTTAGATTTTTTTATCTTGGGGCAAAAAAACTCCCTTCCCCCAGTAGTAGTGGAAATAATAGAATCCAACTGAGAACCAAACAAATTATTACCCTGGAATAATAGAGATAGTAACCTAGATTTAGATACCATGTCAGCATTCCATGACTTGAGCCATAAAGCTATTCTAGCTAAAATAGCCAAGACATATTTTTAACATCAATCTTAATGATATCAAAAATAGCATCACAGAGAAAATGATTAGCATATTGAAGCAAAAGAACAATGCTAGACAAATCAGAATCTTTTTCCAGTTGTGCTAAGCTATCCAACCAAAAAGTTGATGCAGCCGCAACATCAGCCATAGAAATGGCAGGCCTGAGAATATAGCCAGAATGTAAATAAGCTTTCCTAAGATAAGATTCAATTTTCCTATCTAGAGGATCTTTAAAAGAAGTACTATCTTCCATTGCAATAGTAGTACGCTTGGCAAGAGTAGAAATAGCCCCATCAACCTTAGGGACTTTTTCCCAAAACTCTAAATTAGCCACAGGCAATGGGTACAACCTTTTAAACCTAGAAGAAGGAACAAAAGAAGCACCAGGATTAGACTATTCCTTAGCAATCACATCAGAAATAGCATCAGGAACAGGGAAAACCTCAGAAGTAATCGCAGGAGGTTTATAAACAGAATTTAAACGTTTACTGGATTTGTTATCAAGAGGACCAGACTCCTCAATATCCAAAGTAATCAATACTTCTTTCAACAAAGAACGAATGTACTCAATCTTAAAAAGATAAGTTGATTTATCAATGTCAATGTCTGAAGCAGGATCTTCTGAGTCAGAGAGATCCTCATCAGAAGTAGATATATCAGTATGTTGTCGGTCATTACAAAAATTAATTTGTAACATGAGAAGTTTTAAAAGACCTTTTACGTTTATTAGAAGGCAGAATAGCAGACATAGCCTTCTGTATCGCATCAGCAATATAATTTTTCATATCAACAGGGATATATCATGTACATTAGATGTTGAAGGAACAACAGACACTGTACTAGAACTAATAGAAACATTTTCTGCATGCAAAAGCTTATCATGACAACTGTTACATACTACAGCCGGAGATATAATCTCATCTAGCTTACAACAGATACACTTAGCTTTATTAGAACTGTGTTCAGGCAGCATGGTTCCTACAGCAGCTTCAAAGACAGGATCAGATTGAGACATCTTGTAAAATGTAAAAAAAAAAAAAATAACATTCAAGCAAAAAATATCTAATTTTCTCATATAGCAATTTCAGAAATGGGAAAAAAAATTTGGCGACAAGTATGACGCACGACCCAAAAGGAAGTATAATTTTTTTTTTTGCTCCAACAACATCCGGAAATGACAACTTGCATCATAATAACCTGGCGTCAACTAAGACGCAGGAAATGACAAACTTGTGTCATCATAGAGCAAAAAAATTATTGCGCCAAGAATGACATAATAAATAACAGCATTTTGCGCTCTCGCGAGCCTTAATTTGCCCGCGAATTTACAAGAAACATGTCAGAGTGGAAAAAAAGACTAAAACCAGGTAAGAAAATATTAAAAAAATAAACTTCCTAAAACATGATTCCTATACTGAAACTGCTAGACTGCAAAGGGAAATACACATAGACCTGACTCATGGCAAATAATAGTAAATACATGTATTTAGAACTTTATATAAATACATAAAGCGCCAACCATAACTGAGAGTGTCTTAAAATAATGATACATACTTACCGAAAAACACCCATCCACATATAGCAGATAGCCAAACCAGTACTGAAAACTCAAAAAATCAAGCACAAACTTACTTCACTACCTCCATAGGAGGCAAAGTTTGTAAAACTGAATTGTGGGTGTGGTGAGGGGTGTGTATTTATAGGCATTTTGAGGTTTGGGAAACTTTGCCCCTCCTGGTAGGATTGTATATCCCATACGTCACTAGCTCATGGACTCTTGCCAATTGCCAATTGCATGAAAGAAAGTCAGATCTGACTTGCAATTATTGCTTTTAAAGGATTCTCAAAAAAAGGAGTTAAGAAACTTTCGGCCAGATTACGAGTTTTGCGTTAGGAGCTATGCAGTGCTAACGAACAGTTTTTACTCACTGCTCACTTACCTGCAGCGCCGGTATTACAGTTTTTTTTTTTTTTTTTTTTCAAACCCGGCATTAAAAGGCAAGGTGAGCTGGTCGTACGTGCTCTTGCACGATTTCCCCATAGACATCAATGGGGAGAACCAGCTGAGAAAAAGTCTAACACATTTCAGTGTTTGCGATGCGGGAGGGCCTCGGTTTAGGGGTTAATAGGTAGTTTATGGGTGTTGGTGTACTTTTCAGCACTTTAGTTATGAGTTTTATGCTACGGCGTTGTAGTGTAAAACTCATAACTACTGACTTTAGAATGCGTTACGGATCTTGGAGGTAGAGGGTGTACCGCTCACTTTTTGGCCTCCCAGGACAGACTCTTAATAATGGTGCTATGGAAGTCCCATAGAAAAAAGGGTTTAAGAAGTTTACGTAACTCGGTTTGCGGTAAGGCCAAAGAAGTGTGTGGTGCCCCTAAACCTGCAAGATTTGTAATAGCAGCGGTAGTGAAAACGCAGCTTTTTCAGCTTAACACAAAACTCGTAATCTAGCCGTTTATTTTTAAAAGGGCAATAAAGCAGTATCCTTTCTAGCTAGAGCACTTAAGAAGAAGTCACTTTCCTAATACACACTTTCCTCATACATTTTCAAAATGAAAAAAATCTGATAATAATTACACCCAAGACGACTCAGAAATAGCAGAGACATTTAAAAAAAATTTAAACAATTATATAATTTACAAATCCCCACCATTCAAGATAGGGAAGGATTAACCAAAGTTTACATTAAAGTCTGATCTTCCAACTATATCCAATGATCTAAAAGATAAACTAGAAGAACTCCTAACTATACAAGAAATTATTAAAGTCATAGAACATTTACCTTCAGGTAAAAGCCCTGGCCCAGATGGTTTCACCAACAACTATTATACAACCTTTTAAACCATCCTTGCCCCTCACCCATTGGCAATATTCCAACGCATAGACAAAAAAACATAATTTATGTAAGAATTTACCTGATAAATTCATTTCTTTCATATTGGCAAGAGTCCATGAGCTAGTGACGTATGGGATATACAATCCTACCAGGAGGGGCAAAGTTTCCCAAACCTCAAAATGACTATAAATACACCCCTCACCACACCCACAATTCAGTTTAACGAATAGCCAAGAAGTGGGGTGATAAAGAAAGGAGTAAAAAGCATCAACAAAGGAATTTGGAAATAATTGTGCTTTATACAAAAAAATTATTAAAAGGGTGGGCCTCGGGGGGCGGAGCCAACTTGCAAGATGGATGGTCGCAAATCTCAGCAGCTCCGGCTATAATACTTATAAAAGTCAAGCTTGGTGACCATCCAGACTCTAATTCTTGACCAATGTTGCTTTATTAGGGGCTCGGGAGATCTCAGAGCCCAGGATTACAAGGAGGCTACGTTGTATGGTCTGATCAGTGATCTTCAGACACTTTTCTACCCGGAGACCCTGGTGGGGCCATTTCTTCTTAGCCACGTGGAGACCAGAAAGAAAATTGTGATTGACTACTGGCTACACCCCAACTCCACTAACGAGCAACGGTATATGCATGGATAATGCTACCCACAACTTACATTCTCAGGGAGCTTGGCGACCGCATAGATAGGTGTCAGGCTGCGCTTACATATGAGCTGAAAATGGCGCTTCAGCCTCACGGAACAGATTCTACAGACCCTGACTCTTCCACTACAGCGAATACTGAGGTTGAGCTCCAAAAGCCCCAATATCCTTTACCCAGATTACCTGTTGAAGTGGGGATTCAGACAATAGACCCTGTAGAGTCAACTACCCAGATCTGTAAGAAGGCCGGTAGGGGTGCACAGTATAAGCGTATTCCCGCCTACTTGATCATTTGCCGAGCGGTTATGGAGAGACGGTCTGCCTGGGGAACAGTTATCAGGGTGGCGATGAATCTGGCAGTTAATATGTACCCCGAGATGGGGTTAGCGACATCCTACCGGAGCCAATGTTTGCTGGCCCTTTGTGACCCTGCAAGAGGACTCGACTTCCCTCAACCCTCGGGTATCGGATGAACAATGTGGAGCATATCTGTCCCGGTCACACACATAGCAATACCGGAAAGCCAGTAATGACTACCTTCTTTATATTTTAACGCTACAGAGTTGTTGACTTTTACTTGGCAGCCAGATACTGCACCAAATACAATTGACTTACTGTTTGTTTTATGTTCCATGCTTTCGGGCTGTTCGTGCTCCCGGGATTGCCTCTCCGCCGGGTGAGCGGAGATTTGGCTAATATTATTAACTGGACTGTATGTGACCAGCATTAGGTTAATGGGATTGTTAATTTAACTGACCCTGAACTCAAGCTTATTTTTTTTTTTTCAAACTTTTTTTATTGAGATTTACAAATAATTACAAACAGACACTTTGACCACATACAGTAGCTGAAGAAAAGAGGGAAAGGAAAACAGAAGAGCAAAAAACATATATATAATATTCAGGTTAATATAGTGCATCAAAAACATTACCGTTTAAAAACCAAAAGAGAAAAAAAAAATATAATCATCTTGAATCCTATGTGAGAAACGGTGAATGACGTGCTTATAAAAACTAAAAACAAGAAAAAACCCTTTATCCTGGAACACATATGACTGTATATTAAAATATGAATAAACATTTATAATTAAAAAGATTACCTTCTTTCTTAAACTAAGGGTAGTGCAAAACAGTGAATATACACAAATCCGTGGACTGTAAGATACGATCAGGATGAACCAAACCAATGAGTCAATACTATCTGTGACTTAATTAAAAGAACAAAAAAGAAGAAAAAATCTCTTACAGCTATCTATTAATGAAAACATTCAAATTTAACTAAAATCATAAAGTGTAATCAAATGGCACTTCGACTCAATTCTTTTCTCGCCTTCATTCCCCACATTATGTGTGCACAACCCAATGTACAATAAGACCAGCCTCCCTCATTTTGTATACGGAACCAGGTAAACAATGTGACCTAACCACCCAAACCATAAAATAACAAAAACAAAAAACACCCAAACAACAAAAAAAAAAAAAAAAAAAAAAAAAAAACCCTCCTCTCCTCTCGTCCCCCCACCCCCACCTCTCCCCCAAACACTCACTCCCTGTCTGTTGCCCATTCACCCGGGAAATGACCTGCCAAAATGTTCAACTGTAAATATTCTGAGTTAATGATTGGTTTAATTAATTTTTTTTGATGTATTAGGGGCAAAGATCTTACAAATATCTCCCATTTCTTAAGAAACACTGCTAGGTGTTTATCTTGTGGGTAGGGTATGTTAGTCTGTTCTATTATGAACTGATCAGTCAAAGCCCTTTTAACTTGTACCATCGTAGGTAGAGCAGATGCTTTCCATGCCTTAAAAATAAGGTTCCGTGCAGTCAATATAATGGTATTTATCAAGTTATAATTCTTAATTGTGTGCTGATATTTCACCAAGAAAAAGATCTCAATCGGAGATATTTTATAGTCCATCTTAAGAACAGCCGTCATCCAATATATGATTTTCCCCCAGTATTGACGTGCCTTTGGGCAGCTCCATAAACAGTGGAATAGATCAGCGCCTGTAGTTGAGCATCTAGGGCATAAAGCCTTTGTTTTATACCATTTGGCTAAAACAGCAGGCGTAAGATATCTCTGTAGCCCGACTTTTATCTGTGACTCTCTCCAAGATGTCGGAACCCAGGACTGTTGCGTTACTTTAAAACTCTCTATAATAGTCTGCTCATCTATATCCGGAAATAAATTTGCCCATTTAACAACCATCTTGTCTACTTGTGCTTTGGATGTTTTCTGATTTACTAGTAAATATAAAGGGGAGATTGCGTAAATTCCTGCTGCGTACATTGCAATCCTAGTCTGCAGCTCACCCAAAGACCAGTCGTTCCCATATTTCGTGAGCATCTCTTGGAGAAAGTGTCTAACTTGCAGGTAGGCATAGAAATCACGTGTCCCTATATCAAACCGAGATACAATTTCTTGGAATAATACTGTATGTCCTCCCGCGTCTCGCAACTGACATAGAGTTTGGAGACCTTTAGATTCCCAAACTGAGAATAACCGGTTCGAGAGGCCAGGACTAAATTCTGGGTTACCCACTATAGGTAGATATTGTGAAACATACGGCGAATTCCCCGTTTCTATACATAAACTTTGCCATGCGATAATGACATTCTTCAGAGTATTCAAATAGAATACATTAGATGGAATGGAGGTAAGTGGACAGTGCAAGAGAGCTTTCAAATTGAATGGTGCCACAAGCTGTGATTCCCAGGTGAGAGACGTAATTTGCTCCTTCCCAGTTAGCCAATCAAGTGCAAATCTAGCTATTATAACCTGATTATATGTCTGAATATCGGGGAGTGCCAAACCTGCTGATGTCTTAGAATTCATAAGCCTATATGAGGCAATCCGCGGCCTTTTGCCATTCCATAGGAATTTGGAACAGGCCTTATTGTAGATAGTAATATCTTTCTTATGTAGAAACCATGGGATATTTTGCATAATATAGAGGAGCTTTGGGAAGATGACTGCTTTAATCAAAGTCACCCGAGCCGATAATGAAATAGGTAGCCTGGTCCATTCATCCAGCTTACTCTTGCAAGAGTCCATTACTGTCCTGTAGTTTAAACCATACCAATCCTCCGGGTTTCTAGATAATTGTAAGCCCAGGTATGTAATCTGAAGGACCTCCCTATAAGGGTGGTTCACCTGCAGTGCCGGATTTTTATCTATCCACATGAGTTCAGATTTAGATGTATTAATCTTAAACCCTGAGATCTCTCCGAACTCTTGAGTAATACTCTGTAGGATAGGTAATGACACTTCAAGATTAGATAAAAATAGAAGAAGATCATCCGCATAGAGAAGAAGAATCAGCTTCTCACTCGCTAGTGAGATCCCCTCAAGTTCATGCCGTAATTGAATGGCCAGGGGTTCTATACTAAGATTAAACAAGAAGGGAGATAGTGGGCAGCCCTGTCTAGTCCCTCTGAACAGATTAAAACGCTGAGTAGAGGTGTTATTGATAATTACAGCAGAGGAGGGGTTACTATAAATTAAACGAATATAATTGTTGAAGGGACCCGAGAACCCGAATTCGTCTAGCGTGAAAAACAAATGATCCCAACTGACCCTATCGAAGGCCTTTTCCGCATCAACTGTCAAAATAGCCTTATTTATGTTACCATGAGATTCCTTAGTTATATATATGTTCCAAAAAGATTCAATCAGAATTAGCAATTTCCTTATATTCTTTGTCGGCTTACGTCCATGCATGAAACCGGATTGGTTCTCGTGAATTAGGTCGCCCATGTACGGTTTTAATCGAAGGGCTATGATAGACGCGAGCAGCTTATAGTCGGTGTTTAAAACCGAGATAGGCCTGAAAGAACTTGGTAGTTCAGGATCTTTCCCCTTTTTTAGGATCAGCGAGATATTTGCAGACGTAAAGGATGCAGAACAGCTCGTATTCTCGGAAAAATAAAAATTAAACAGCTTGACTAGGATAGGTAACACCTGGGGTTGGAGGATCTTGTAATACTCTATAGGGAGAGCATCTGGACCAGCTGCTTTATTGGGCTTCGCGTTTTTAATTGCCCAAATTATTTCCTCTTCCGTAATAGGGGCATTGATAGCCTCTCTGGCTTCTGTAGATATGCGAGGGACTTTAATCTTTCCCCAGAATGACTCCTTTTTATGTAGTTCGATAGGCTCTTGGGTGTATAACTCCTGGAAGAAGTAAAAAAAAACTTTTTCTATGTCAGAATGGTTTGTATGTCTAGAGGTTCCTTGTTTAATAGCGGTAATTGTGTATCTAGGTGAAGATTTAACTAGCCTTGCTAGAAACTTCGCTGATCTACCCGTAAACCCTCCATACCTTGCTTTCATTTTAAGTTCTTCCTGGGCACTGATCTGTTTCAAGAATGAGTCCCGGAGCGTCTTCGCTGTGACATAGGCATCCCAACAGTCTCTCGTTCGTCTAATGAGATACGTTCTATATGTATTCTTAACACGGTTAGCTAATTGTCTGGCCCCTGAACTACTGCTTTTTGACAGGTGACATGTATAAGACTTGATCTCTCCGCGTAGAACGGCTTTAGAAGCCTCCCAAAACGTCTCGATTTTGTTTATATAATTATGATTATTATTGAGATATTCAACCCACTTCAATCGAAGATGGTTCTGAAATTTAATATTATTGCTCAGATATCTAGGGAAGGAGATATAATTCTTACCAGGCTGCCTACTTGCGGCACTAAGTCCCAATACAATCACAGCGTGGTCAGAAATAGTTATGTCTTCAATTCTGGTGGTCCAGTTCTGAGCTAGCATGGTTTCTGAAACCAGAAAATAGTCGAGACGAGAGAAAGATCGTTGAGCATGCGAAATACACGTGTAAGAGCGAACATCAGGGTTCTGAACTCGCCATAAGTCAACCACCCCCAGGTGGGAACATACTCTCTGAAAAATCCTCAATTTTCTACCTCTACTGTTTCGCATCCTATTGTTGGAGTTATCCAAGACGGGGTCTGCTAATAGGTTAAGATCGCCTGCAATAATTAAGTTTGATCCTATGTAACTATGTAATTTTATGAGTAGGGCAGACCAAAAATTATGGTCAACTTGATTAGGACCATATATGTTACAGATTGTATATCTAATGCCTTTAATTTCCAACTCCAATATTAAAAATCTCCCTTCAGCATCGGGCTCAGCCTTACTTATCCTATATTCTAGCTTACGGTTCAACAATATTGCCACCCCCCTCTTCCTAGAGGTAAATGGAGCCGCCACAACTTCCCCCACCCACTTAGATTTAAGTTTAGGTATTTCACTAGCGTTAAGATATAATTCTTGTAAAAGAACTATGTCAGGATTGAATTTGCCCAAGTATTTTATTACAGTTTTTCTTTTAATGGGTGAATTAATGCCCCCTATATTCCAGGATAAAAGATTAAGATTATACATCACCGGAGCTAATCATCGTGCTGATCCAGTATATGGCAAAAAGTCAAAGATCTCACTGTGTTTTACCCTAGGGGTGCAACAGAGACCCGTCTCCACTATGCACCATAATAGGGAATCGAGAGGGAGTGGGAAGGTGTAAAAGGGCGAAAGAAGGAGCGAGGAGAGAGAGCGAGAGAGGAGGAAAAAAAAATAAAAAAAAAAAATAAAAAAAAATATAAAGGAACCACCAAGAAAAACACAACCCTACTCCACACAGACCCTGAAACAAACATAACGACATCATTTCTAAAACTGACGTATTCTTAAATTCAAAAACCCTATTACTCATTTCGGTAACTCTAAGTGATAAAATATTCAGATTCTAAGATCAAGAAGAAAAAGGAAAAAAAAACCTCTTCCCATTGTGATAGAGACCTGGTCATGGGACCCCTGCCTCCCTACAAAAGGTCTCAGCCTCCATAACAGTATTGAGTGTATGTGTACTACCATCTTTCTGCACTATTAACTTTGCTGGGTAAATTAATCTAATATTGTAGTTCTCTTTCTGTAACCTCCCATAAAAGAAGGACATGTCTCTTCTCTTAGTTAATGTTTCTGTAGAGAAATCCTGAAACAATAGTAATTTGTGCGAGCCCAGAGAGAGAGAACCACATTTCCTGTAGTGTTTAAGATATATTAATTTGTCCTGAAAGTTGACAAATTTAAAGATTACAGGCCTGGGCCTCGAGGCCTCACTCTGTTCACGTCTTTGGCCTATCCTATGAACCCTTTCGATCAGAAAGGGAGCAGCAGGAGCCGGGATCTGCAAAGCCTGTGGTAATGTAATAGTGACAAAATTCATTAGATCTTGGAACTCAGGAGACTCAGGCAAACCAATCACTTTGAGGTTATTGCGCCTCGAACGATCCTCAAGATCTTCAACTTTGGCTTGCAGCGCAATAATAGATTTGCTATGAGAGTCCATTATTGGATCAGCAATATTAAATCTGTCTTCCAAGTCTGAGATCGGATTCTCAATTTCATCTAGTCTGGATGAAAACTGCCTAACCTCCAAAGTGAGGTTTGATATCTCATTTCTGATCTCCTGTTTGATCATATCGAATTGAGGTGTCAAAATTTTAGCTACTTCAGCTGCAAATTCAGTCAAATTATTAGGGGAGGGGATGGAGACGCTTTTTTCCAGAGGGGATACAGCGCTCGAATCCAAGTTCCTGCTGCTCCCCTTCTTCTCTCGGGATTTGGGGGGCATATTGGAGGGAGAGCTCCTTTGCTGCATATATTTATCCATGAACAAAGCTCAGCTAGTAATTGTCTGCAAAGTGCTATATATTGTCTGGGAAATTTAGCGCGGAAGTGTATAAAACCAAAACACCTAATACTTTAACAGATTGACTCTAAGTAAAACTCATTGTGAAGCCCTTCCTTGAGTGCTAGCATTTCTTTATGAGTTAAGAAATTTATTCTCCAAAATGTGTTACAACATTTTTGTTCAAATGTCCCTTCTGATCCTCAAATCTCTACATTATACTTTACACTAAAGTGTGGGGGGATTATTCCTGACTTCTAAGTCCTCTTAATTTAGGAAAGCAGCTAAACAGGAGAACAAAATAGAGACATAATATTTTTACCCAAATTAATGTGGAAAAAAAAAATAGATGGCAGCATAGATAAACAGTTTCAAAATGTGGAGCAACACAATAAACAGTACCTAATGCAGCTTGTGTATGTACATCTGCCCTAGTGTGTAATTCTAGACTTAAATTCATATGCTATAGACCAGTGCCTTAATATTTAGCACAATTGATTTAACAGGGGCACACCTATAAAGGACTTAGTACTATGTGCTTACCGCAGTGAGTACAACCAGAAACTTAAGCTATATTGTGAGCCTCAGATATATATCTCTCAGCCTAAACAAGCTCATTCAGGTTTTAAACAGAAAAGAGAGAATTCCGTATATTCGTTATATTCTAATGTCTAGTAATCAACTATGGCCACTTTTCCAAGCCTATATTTACTCCCCACAATTTACATTCATAAAGACAGTATCTTGGAGCAAGGGGGAGTTATCCAACAATGTAGAGTATGCATAGATAATATCAGAACTTGTAGATAGAAGAAACTTTGTGCTAAATACATAAATAATAATGTCAAAGCATATAGATAAAGAAAACTTTGTGCTAAAGCAAAATTTACAAACATAGCCAGTCCGCACAAAAGAAAGTAATAGCTTTTCTCGTGATGTTAATGATATTTTACAACATAGCCTTTACTGCCTTCTCAGCCAGTTTATACAGTCAGTCTTGGATAGCCAGATCGTTCTGAGACTCCCACCGAAAGGGCCAATGTACTGAGGGCAAAAAGATTTTTTTTTATAGCGCTTAAGCCAGCTGCATAGTTACCATCAATGACTCCCACAAGGAATTATCCCCGGCAGGCATGTATGCATGATTCAGAGTACAGTACCTTACAGCCGTTACCCAAACTCTCGGCATGCCTTGCTTGTCTGCACGCTCTTCGACCGTTGTGATGTACTGGGATCGAAAACGCCCCAACTGTAGCCAAAACAGAAGATCCTCTCTGTGAGAGGGGGACAGCGCGTCCGCGCCAGAGGGAGCTGCCGGCCAATCAAACCAACACTTCCGGCACTCCTCCTTCACAGCTGGGATGCCGGTCGTCAGCGAGGGGGGGCCTAGGCACACAACAACCAGGACTGGAGAGCCGCGTCGCTCCCGATGGCTCACGCTGGAAGGGGCGTTACCACCTCCGCTGCCTGCCCAACGAAGGAGCCCCGGATTCCTTGCAGCAAGCTCCGCGTCGCCACCGCTCCACTCTCAACCCGGGAGAGGGACTCCTTCACCCGCACCGGGAACTCCAGGCACCCCAATCAGCCCCGCCAGGGGGGAGAAACACTGCCACCAAGCACATCAAACACTCAACCAGGTGAGTGTCAGGGTCCACCTTCTGTATCCTGTGTACCAGCATGTAGATGTATTTGTTCAGGGAGCGACTCTTGTACAGGTGAGCCTAGTACCTCCCTATAGACGCACATCAACTGCCAAGAGTAATGGATAGAGACGCTACCAGTCCTTAGTAATGCAAAGCCTTAAGTGAAACAGAGGGCTTATCTTGGAGTAATAGTGGTTAAATGCTTAGGAGCTTTTATAGAAATGGTGTGCACCAGCCACCGTGCACTTTTAGGCTGCCACTTAGACTTCCCATGCTAGGATCGTGATCCGTATTCCCAAGCCTGGATGTGGCCAAGGGAAACCAAAGCATGCGTTGGTGTTTGAATTAGGCACGGAGCGTCCTCAGCACCTGCAGCTACCTGCATGCCCCGCCTCCAACAGGAAGTCCCCGAACTCAAGCTTATTATTTCACAATATATGAGAATAAGGAAACTTTACTGCCAGATATTCCCCCGAAATCTGTGAACATTGTGTTAAGGGGCCTTTTTGTGTTCAGTTCTAAGTACACTACAGAAATTTTAAGTTGGAAATGTTCAATCACTTAGTTACCTAAAGTCTAACTGAAAAGATTCTTTTTCCCTGGGACTATCTGTAAACTACCTGCTATTTAGCTGCAGGTTATTCCAGACAACTTGTGTATATACAAAAATTGTTTACTTGCAAAAAGTAGTTCTTTTACTTCATGTTCAAAACGGTATATCCACCATTACACTCAGTTTATTATAAGATAGCGTGTTACCATAGTTTCTCTCCCTCATGTGACATTCTAAAGGATAAACATTGTGCTGAAGGCAGTCTCTAGTTGTATGCTGAGCCATGCTGAGAAGTTCATAAAGACTGCTGTACAACAATTTTCACGCTATTTGTCTATCTATCTCTACCTGGTATCCTGATACCTCACTAACTATTGTTGACTTGTTGACAATGTTTATATATTATGCTTTTCAGCTGTTCATTTTCTCTTCGGTACTCCCTGTCTTAGACTGTTGGGGTTTCAGTAATATAACAGTTTGTATTATGTGAGACCAGGATATAATGTGTTTAATAGTTTGCTGCCTTAAACATACCTGTGCATTTTAGTTTACTATTATCTAGAATCAGCGACTGGGGAAGCCTATTATTAGACACTCCCTATATATATTTGAACATTGTATTAGTGCCCAGATATATTGCTTTGTCTCCTATAGTTTTAAAATATGTTCTCCCTATGAATGTAAGCTATTAATATCCCCTTAGAACACATATATATCATTGTGCTCAGTCTCACATATTAGAATTTGTATGCTGTCTCACATGTTTTTTGTTTGTTTAAGTAAGAACTGCTAGAGTGCTGTTCATCTACAGTTTAGTTTTTTTACTTAGCAGCACACACTTATGCTAGTTCTATATATCTGCTGTATATCATTTGCTGATTCACCCTGGAACAAATTAAGAGGCTCAGTGCTGCTTATGGATATGATTGTGGAGCTGGAGTTGCTTAGCTGAGATATTTGATATGCTATTTATCAGACATACTCTAAGATTGATGCTCATATCTCTAAAAACCTATACTTACAGACGTAGCTACCCCTCATACTATATAAGAGCTTAAGGTGGATGTTGTCTGCGGCCGGGGCAACATAACATATAGCTCAGGAGGAAGGGGGTTTACTAGATTGCTTTTAGGATTCAGGGAACTCGATCAATGAAAAAGGCTGGCAATAACCTTTGTGCTAAATTCGTATCTTTTTCATAGTTAAGTAAAGTTTGAGCATAATCTGCGCTGAACATGCATAAGAGCCCCTTGCTAAGCTACCCTGTTTAGTTTAGATTCAATGTTATGGTTGTATCGAACATTACCAAGTTGCAGGCATAGTTTATCATAGTTTTGTGGGGTAACCCACCACCTTATCTTAGTAATATGCGTTAGACAGGGCATGGCAGACCATTGTAGACAGGCACTTTTATATACTTGAACACTCCCTAGAAAGGATAATTTATATAGATAGAGTTTATTATGTGACGTGTTGGCCCTGCACTAGATTGTACATATGATTTTGGTAATTTCACTCTAGTCTTGCCTGGCATTAGGCATGCATACTATCTGAGATGATATACCGGGCAATATCCTAGCCTCTATTAGTTTTATATCAAGACTCTATGTTAAGGTAAAAAATAGTTGCAAGCTGATAATTATGTCCATCCCTGTAGCAATATAGGAGTGTACTTTCTTAGTAGGGTTAGGTATATTATTTATCTTTTTATGTCTGGATACTTTAGTAACCACGACCCTCAGTAACACCATCCCGCCCCCCCCTAAACTTCTTGTTTATTTAATAAACATAGGAACGCAGATTCCATAGAACCTCCCTATTCAACTTCAAAAACTAGTCTCCCAATCTTAAGAAGCGATTGTTCGTATAATGTAATCTGGATGAGCTGAGAGCTTGCGATATATAAATAATACAATGACCAATGGTGATATGGCTTGCTAGATATTGCCAACATATGTGAAATGTGTGTCCATATTGCTGTTGCCTATTCAGTCTACCATCTCTTTATAGTTCATATCTTGCCTTTATAAGACTGGATAATTAGTTTTATTTCATTCAAGTTATTTCTCAGAGATAGTTGTTTTTTTTTTTTCCATATGCTCTCATGCCGCTGGAGTATTGAAAGTATTAATGCTTTAACAAGCTTCTTTTACTTTATATTACCCCTTCCCTTATGTTGATATGTACTATGAGCTCTTTATAGTAGCTGTATAGGCTATGAAGAAGAGCAATAGGTTTTGATTATATTTCGAGGATCCAAAATGGGACCCTATAATATAAAACCCTCCTGCTATTTTTTTTTATCTTTTATAATTGACGTGTTGGAGGCCCGAAAGTGGCCTCACCTGTGTTATGGAGGTTAAAAATGGAGGACACATAATATACTCTCCTTTTTTATTATATTACTGTGCAGATACAATTGGGATTTATGGAAGTCTTATCATATTTCATTATTTTTATATATCTGTGTCAATATGATCTTTCGTCCCTTTATTGATATGACATATATCACATGTATCTTGCTCTGTTATTGTATAATTGCATTTATGTCTGTTCTTTTTATTTAATCCTCAATAAAAATATTTAAAAAAAAAAAAAAGAAAAAAAAAAAAGGGTGGGCCTCATGGACTCTTGGCAATATGAAAGAAACAAATTTATCAGGTAAATTCTTACATAAATTATGTTTTCTTTCATGTAATTGGCAAGAGTCCATGAGCTAGTGACGTATGGGATATCAAAACCCAAGTTGTGGAACTCCACTCAAGAGCCACTAGAGAGGGAGGGATAAAAATAAACAACAGCCATTTTCCGCTGAAAAAATAATCCACAACCCAAAATATAAGTTATTCTCATAATGAAAAGAAAAACTTAAAACATCAGCAGAAGAATCAAACTGAATCAGCTGCCTGAAGAACTTTTCTACCAAAAACTGCTTCTGAAGAAGTAAATACATCAAAACGGAAGAATTTAGTAAAAGTATGCAAAGAGGACCAAGTTGCTGCAAATCTGATCAACTGAAGCTTCATTTTTAAAAGCCCACAAAGTGGAAACTGATCTAGTAGAATGAGCTGTAATTCTCTGAGGCGGGGCCTGACCCGACTCCAAATAAGCTTGAATCAAAAGCTTTAACCAAGAAGCCAAGGAAATAGCAGAGGCCTTCTGACCTTTCCTAGGACCAGAAAATATTACAAATAGACTAGAAGTCTTCCTGAAATATTTAGTAGCTTCAACATAATATTTCAAAGCTCTCACCACACCCAAAGAATTTAAGGATCTTTCCAAAGAATTTTTAGGATTAGGACACAAGGAAGGGACAACAATTTCTCTACCAATGTTGTTAGAATTCACAACTTTAGGTAAAAATTTAAATGAAGTCTGCAAAACTGCCTTATCCTGATGAAAAATCAGAAAAGGAGATTCACAAGAAAGAGCAAATAGCTCAGAAACTCTTCTAGCAGAAGAGATGGCCAAAAGGAACAACACTTTCCAAAAAAGCAGTTTAATGTCTAAAGAGTGCATAGGCTCAAATGGAGGAGCCTGTAACGCCTTCAAAACCAAATTAAGACTCCAAGGAGGAGAAATTGATTTAATTACAGGCTTAATACGAACTAAAGCCTGTACAAAACAGTGAATATCAGTTTAGCAATCTTTCTGTGAAATAAAACAGAACTTGCAGACAAACCCCTATCCAAACCATCCTGAAGAAACTGTAAAATTCTAGGAATTCTAAAAGAATGCCAAGAGAATTTATGAGAAGAACACCATGAAATGTAAGTCTTCCAAACTCAATAATAAATCATCCTAGAGACAGATTTACAAGCTTGTAACATAGTATTAATTACTGAGTCAGAGAAACCTCTATGACTTAGCACTAAGCGTTCAATTTCCATACCTTCAAATTTAATGATTTGAGATCCTAAGGGAAAAACGGACCTTGAGACAGTAGGTCCGGCCTTAACGGAAGTGGCCAAGGTTGGCAACTGGACATCCAAACAAGATCCGCATACCAAAACCTGTGGGGCCATGCTGGAGCCACCAGCAACACAAACGATTGTTCCATGATGATTTTGGAGATCACTCTTGGAAGAAGAACTAGAGGCGGGAAAATATAAGCAGGCTGATAACACCAAGGAAGTGTCAGCGCATCCACTGCTTCCGCCTGAATATCCCTGGACCTGGACAGGTATCTGGGAAGTTTCTTGTTTAGATGAGAGGCCATCAGAACTATCTCTGGAAGACCCCACATCTGAACAATCTGAGAAAACACATCTGGATGGAGGGACCACTCCCCCGGATGTAAAGTCTGATGGCTGAGATAATCCACCTCCCAATAGTCTATACCTGGGATATGAATCACAGAAATTAGACAGGAGCTGGATTCCGCCCAAGGAAGTATCTGAGATACTTTTTTGATAGCTTGGGGACTGTGAGTCCCACCCTGATGATTGACATATGCCACTGTTGTGATATTGTCTGTCTGAAAACAAATTAATGGTTCTCTCTTCAACAGAGGCCATAACTGAAGAGCTCTGAGAATTGCACAGAGTTCTAAAATATTGATTGGTAATCTCACCTCTTGAGATTTCCAAACCCCTTGTGCTGTCAGAGATCCCCAGACAGCTCCCCAACCTGAAAGACTTGCATCTGAAGAGATCACAGTCCAGGTTGGCCGAACAAAAGAGGCCCCTTGAACTAAACACTGGTGATTTAACCACCACGTCAGAGAGTGTCGAATATTGGGATTTAAGGATATTAATTGTGATATCTTTGTATAATCCCGGCACCATTGATTCAGCATACAAAGCTGGAGAGGTCTCATGTGAAAACGAGCAAAGGGAATCGCGTCCGATGCTGCAGTCATGAGACCTAAAACTTTCATGCACATAGCCACTGAAGGGAATGACTAAGACTGAAGGTGCCGACAGGCTGCAACCAACTTGTCTGTTAGAGACAGAGTCATGGACACTGAATCTATCTGGAAGCCTAAAAAGGTAACCCTTGTCTGAGGAATCAAGAAACTTTTTGGTAAATTGATCCTCCAACCATGTTTTCGAAGAAACAACACTAGTTGATTTGTGTGAGATTCTGCAGAACGTAAAGACTGAGCTAGTACCAAGATATCGTCCAAATAAGGAAACACTGCAATACCCTGCTCTCTGATTACAGAGAGTAGGGCACCGAGAACCTTTGAAAAGATTCTTGGAGCTGTTGCTAGGCCAAATGGAAGAGCAACAAATTGGTAATAAAAAGATATTCTTTTGGGTTTGTGGAAATACCCTATCAAGAGGAGCTGCAGAACTTTCAAGAACTCAGATTTGTTTTTACTTTGCTGTGGAGGACTTTCATACATGAACTTTACAAGTACTGGTGAATATAGAGTTTATATGTGATGAATATGTTTGTTTAATTATTATATTTGTTTAGCACATTTTTTGATAGGTTTAACGTTCTGAATTTTTAACCTACTTTTACCTCTTATATTTATATATCTATCAAATTTTAGATTATTGTGTAATCTGATCAATTTCATATATTTTTATCTTGATATTTACGGATATACAGGGTGTTTTTGCGCTGCTTCATTACTCTGTTGAGTAATTTGGGTGTGTTTTGGAACAAATTGGTAATGCTTGTCTAGAAAAGAGAATCTCAGGAACTGATAATGTTCTGGATGAATCGGAATATGAAGGCATGCATCCTGCAAGTCTATTGTGGACATATAATGTCCTAGCTGAACAAAAAGCAGAATAGTCCTTATAGTCACCATCTTGAAAGTTGGTACTCTTACATAACGATTCAAGATTTTCAGATCCAGAACTGGTCTGAATGAATTTCCCTTCTTTGGGACAATGAATAGATTTGAATAAAACCCCAGACCTTGTTCCTGAAAAGGAACTGGCATGATTACCCCTGAAACCTCCAGGTCTGAAACACACTTCAGGAAAGCCTGAGCTTTTACTGGATTTACTGGGATGCGTGAGAGAAAAAATCTTCTCACAGGAGGTCTTACTCTAAATCCTTTTCGGTACCCCTGAGAGACAATGCTCTGAATCCATTGATTTTTGACAGAATTTACCCAAACATCCTTGAAAAACCTTAATCTGCCCCCTACCAGCTGAGCTGGAATGAGGACCACACCTTCATGCAGACTTAGGGGCTGACTTTGATTTCTTAAAAGGCTTGGATTTATTCCAATTTGAGGAAGGCTTCCAATTGGAAACAGATTTCTTGGGGGAAGGATTAGGTTTTTGTTCCTTATTTTGACGGAAGGAACGAAAATTATTAGATGCCTTAGATTTACCTTTAGGTTTTTTATCCTAAGGCAAAAAAACTCCCTACCCCCCAGTAACAGTTGAAATAACAGAATCCAACTGAGAACCAAATAAATTATTACCTTGGAAAGAAAGAGATAGTAATCTAGACTTATATGTCATATCAGCATTCCAAGATTTAAGCCACAAAGCTCTTCTAGCTAAAATAGCTAAAGACATGGATCTAACATCAATTTTGATAATATCAAAAATAGCATCACAATTAAAATGATTAGCATGTTGAAGTAAGCGAGCAATGCTAAATTCTCCAACCAAAAAGTTGAGGCAACTGCAACATCAGTCAAAGAAATTGCAGGCCTAAGAAGATGACCTGAATATAAATAGGCTTTCCTTAGATAAGATTCAAGTTTCCTATCTAAAGGATCTTTAAAGGAAGTACTATCTTCCATAGGAATAGTGCTACGTTTAGCAAGAGTAGAAATAGCCCCATCAACTTTGGGGATCTTTTCCCAAAACTCTATTGAAATTGCTGGTAAAGGATACAATGTTTTAAACCTTGAAGAAGGATTAAAAGGAGTACCCGGCTTATTCCATTCCTTAGAAATCATATCAGAAATAGCAACAGGAATAGGAAAAACCTCTGGAGTAACCACAGGAGGTTTAAAAACAGAATTTAAACGTTTAATAGTTTTAATATCAAGAGGACTAGCTTCCTCAATATCCAAAGTAATTAACACCTCTTTTAACAAAGAACGAATATACTCCATTTTAAATAAATAAGTAGATTTGTCAGTGTCAATATCTGAGGAAGGATCTTCTGAATCAGATAGATCCTCATCAGAGGAGGATAATTCAGTATGTTGTCGGTCATTTGAAATTTCATCAACTTTATGAGAAGTTTTAAAAGACCTTTTACGTTTATTAGAAGGCAGAAATGCAGACAAAACCTTCTGAATAGAATCAGTAACAAATTCTTTAAAATTCATACGTATATCATGTACATTAGAAGTTGAAGGAACTGCAACCGGCAATGTACTATTACTGATGGACACATTATCTGCATGTAAACGTTTATCATGTCAATACAAATGACATTCGGAGATATAATCTCCACAATTTTACAACAAATGCACTTAGCTTTGGTAAAACCAATGTCAGGCAGTAAAGTTCCAACAGATAGTTCTGAGACAGGATCAGATTGAGGCATCTTGCAAAATGTAAAAGAAAAAACAACATATAAAGCAAAATTATCAATTTCCTTATATGACAGTTTCAGGAATGGGAAAAAATGCAAATAGCATAGCTCTCTGACATAGAAAAAGGCAAGAGGCAAATAGCAATGGGGTAATAAATAATGAAAAAAAATTGGCGCCAAGTATGATGCACAACGTAACGGAAATGTTTTTGGCCAACCATATCCAGAAATGACACACTCGCATCACTAACGACGCGACCCTGTGTGAAGAACTCGGCGTCAACTACGACGCCGGAAGTGACGAATTTGCGTCAACAGACGTGCCTTTTGCGCCAAAAAATTCTTGTGCCAAGAATGACGCAATAAAGTGTAGCATTTGGCGCTCCCGCAAGCCTTATCCAGCCCGCAATTTGAAACAAAAGTAGTCAATTGAAAAAAAGACTAAACCCCAGGTAAGAAAAATATTTCTTAATATTTACTTTCCCCAAATATGAAACTGACAATCTGCAAAAGGAAATACATGAACCTGACTCATGGCAAATATAAGTACAATACATATATTTAGAACTTTATATTAATGCATAAAGTGCCAAACCAAAGCTGAGGTGTCTTAAGTAATAAAAACATACTTACCAAAAGACACCCATCCACATATAGCAGATAGCCAAACCAGTACTGAAACAGTTATCAGTAGAGGTAATGGTACATGAGAGTATATCGTCGATCTGAAAAGGGAGGTAGGAGATGAATCTCTACGACCGATAACAGAGAACCTATGAAATAGATCTCCCGTGAGGAAAACCATTGCATTCAATAGGTGATACTCCCTTCACATCTCTCTGACATTCGCTGTACTTTGAGAGGAATCGGACTTCAAAATGCTAAGAAGCTCATGTCAACGTAGAAATCTTAGCACAAACTTACTTCACCACCTCCATAGGAGGCAAAGTTTGTAAAACTGAATTGTGGGTGTGGTGAGGGGTGTATTTATAGGCATTTTGAGGTTTGGGAAACTTTGCCCCTCCTGGTAGTATTGTATATCCCAAACGTCACTAGCTCATGGACTCTTGCCAATTACATGAAAGAAATGTATTATTCACTTCTACTCTCCTAAAGGCTCACATATCAATAATTCCTAAACCAGACTAACTCCTGAAGATCCTAGCAGTTATAGACCAACCTTACTCTTAAATTCCAATATTAAAATTTATGGAAACATTTTAGCAAACCGTATTAATTCAGTACTTAATAATATAATACACATAGAACAAAGTGTGCAATCATACCATCAGAGAGCACACTTTAATGCCTTATGCTAAACATACCCAAATAGAGTCAGTAATTATATCGGCGGATGCTGAGAAAGTATTTGACCACACTAAATGGTCCTTCCTTTCTCACACTCTAGAAGCATTTGGCTTCAGACCCAACATGATCAATAGTAGATTGAATCTATATTGTTCACCATCAGCGAGAACAAAGACCAACGGCACACTATCTCGTTCATTTCACATTAGAAACGGGACTCACAATGGCTGCCCCCTTTCTCCTATACTTTTTGTGTTAAAAATGGTGGTGTTAGCAGCAACTATTAAGAAACATATAATCATTAAAGGTGTCCCCCTCGGTCCACATGATTACAAGATTGCCATGTACACTGACAATGTACTATTAACGCTACCATCTTCAATACAGTCAACCCCGGAGGGGTTATACTTTTTTTTAATTAACCATTCTACATCAGAAATTTTAAATACCAATCTCTCCAAAGCCAAACTCGACCTCTTAAAAACTATATGTCCCTTAAAACGCCAACAGGCACTCTTCAAATATTTGGGAATATACCTATCCCCTGATTATAATAGCCTATTTAAATACAGCTATAAAAACATAGCCCACAAAATTATTTCAGATTTACATAAATGGAAAGAGAAACATATCTTCTGGTGGAGAAGAATGCAGGCTATAAAAATTAATATTTTACCCAGAGACTCATATATTTCAAGCCTTGCCTATTCAGGTCCCGCGAGCTTACTTGAAACACCTTCAGCAATCAATTAATACTTATATATGAGGCAATAAAAAAACAAGAATAAATAGCAACTTGTTATATAGTTATCCAGAGGCGTGCATAGTAACATACTACAAAGCAACTATTCTGCAAAGGTTCCTGGATTGGCATAATTCTCGAGACACTAAAGGCTGGGTTGCAATAGATTTGCAAATTTTGAAAACTCCTCTACTGGGGGTTATGTTGGGTTCCTAAAGACAGCAGACCTGTAACATGTCAACAACTGAAAATAGACAAACATATCTTTTCAGAATGGGATACAATTTTACATAATATACACAGAATATCCACCAAACAATACCCCTGTTACTCATACTACGCAACGAAGAACTTACCGGAGTACTAGAAATTAGGACAGAAAACACTTTAGAATGGGGGTACACAATTCCTCTAGCCAAACTATTAGAAAATGGGAAATTAATAGAATAATCTAAGTTAAAATACACTATAGGACAATATTATAACTCATGGTTAAAATATGCACAGTTACAACATCTTATAAATACTTCCTCACACAAACACAACACCCTTTGAGTCGTTATGCTTAGGAGATAGACCAGTCTCCAGATATCTTTCACTAACAAAATCATAAAAAACATAATTTATGTAAGAACTTACCTGATAAATTCATTTCTTTCATATTGGCAAGAGTCCATGAGCTAGTGACATATGGGATATACAATCCTACCAGGAGGGGCAAAGTTTCCCAAACCTCAAAATGCCTATAAATACACCCCTCACCACACCCACAATTCAGTTTAACGAATAGCCAAGCAGTGGGGTGATAAAGAAAGGAGTAGAAAGCATCAACAAAGGATATTTGGAAATAATTGTGCTTTATACAAAAAATCATAACCACCATAAAAAGGGTGGGCCTCATGGACTCTTGCCAATATGAAAGAAATGAATTTATCAGGTAAGTTCTTACATAAATTATGTTTTCTTTCATGTAATTGGCAAGAGTCCATGAGCTAGTGACATATGGGATATCAATACCCAAGATGTGGAGTCTTCCACTCAAGAGTCACTAGAGAGGGAGGGAATAAAATAAAAACAGCCATATACCGCTGAAAAAATTAATCCACAACCCAAAAAAATAGTTTATTTTCATTTTTGAAAGAAAAAACTTAAATCAGAAGCAGAAGAATCAAACTGAAACAGCTGCCTGAAGAACTTTTCTACCAAAAACTGCTTCCGAAGAAGCAAATACAAAAAAACGGTAGAATTTAGTAAATGTATGCAAAGAGGACCAAGTCGCTGCTTTGCAAATCTGATCAACTGAAGCTTCATTCTTAAAAGCCCACGAAGTGGAGACTGATCTAGTAGAATGAGTTATAATTCTCTGAGGCGGGGCTTGACCCGACTTCAAATAAGCTTAATGAAACAAAAAGCTTTAACATAATATTTCAAAGCTCTCACCACATCCAAAGAATGTAAGGATCTTTCCAAAGGATTCCTAGGATTAGGACACAAGGAAGGGACAACAATTTCTCTACTAATGTTGTTAGAATTCACAACCTGAGGTAAAAATTCAAATGAAGTCTGCAAAACCGCCTTATCCTGATGAAAAATCAGAAAGATTCACAAGAAAGAGCAGATAGCTCAGAAACTCTTCTAGCAGAAGAGATAGCCAAAAAGAACAACACTTTCCAAGAAAGTAGTTAAATGTCCAAAGAATGCATAGGCTCAACTGAAGAAGCCTGTAAAGCCTTCAGAATCAAATTAAGACTCCAAGGAGGAGAAATTGATTTAATGACAGGCTTAATACGAACTAAAGCCTGTACAAAACAGTGTATATCAGGAAGTATAGCAATCTTTCTGTGAAATAAAACAGAAAGAGCGAAGATTTGTCCTTTCAAGGAACTTGCAGACAAAACCTTATCCAAACCATCCTGAAGAAATCGAAAAATTCTAGGAATTTTAAAAGAATGCCAGGAGAATTTATGAGAAGAACACCATGAAATGTAAGTCTTCCAAACTCTATAATAAATCTTCCTAGAGACTGATTTACGAGCTTGAAACATAGCATCAATCACGGAGTCAGAGAAACCTCTATGACTTAGCACTAAGCGTTCAATTTCCATACCTTCAAATTTAATGATTTGAGAACCTGATGGAAAAAAGGACCTTGAGATAGTAGGTCTGGCCGTAACGGAAGTGGCCAAGGCGGGCAACTGGACATCCGAACCAGTTCCACATACCAAAACCTGTGGGCTCATGCTGGCGCTACTAGCAACACAAATGATTGTTCCATGATGATTTTTGGAAATCACTCTTGGAAGGAGAACTAGAGGCGGGAAAATATAAGCAGGATGAAAACACCAAGAAATTATCAGCGCATCCACTGCTTCCGCCTGAACATCCCTGGACCTGGATAGGTATGTGGGAAGTTTCTTGTTTAGATGAGAGGGCATGAGATCTATCTCTGGAAGACCCCATATCTGAACAATCTGAGAAAAAACATCTGTTGTGATCACAGTCCAGGTTGGACGAACAAAAGAAGCCCCTTGAACTAAACGATGGTGATCTATCCACCATGTCAGAGAGTGTTGTATATTGGGATTTAAGGATATTAATTGTGATATCTTTGTATAATCCCTGCACCATTGATTCAGCATACAAAGCTGAAGAGGTCTCATGTGAAAAAGAGCAAAGGGGATCGCGTCCGATGCTGCAGTCATGAGACCTAAAAACTTCCATGCACATAGCCACTGAAGGGAATGACTGAGACAGAAGGTGCCGGCAGGCTGCAACCAATTTAAAACGTCTCTTGTCTGTTAGAGACAGAGTCATGGACACTGAATCTATCTGGAAGCCTAAAAAGGTGACCCTTGTCTGAGGAATCAAGAAACTTTTTGGTAAATTGATCCTCCAACCATGTTTCCGAAGAAACAACACTAGTTGAATAGTGTGAGATTCTGCAGTACGTAAAGACTGAACTAGTACCAAGATAACGTCCAAATAAGGAAACACTGCAATACCCTGTTCTCTGATTACAGAGAGTAGGACACCCAGAACCCTTGAAAAGATTCTTGAAGCGATTGTTAGGCCAAATGGAAGAGCAACAAATTGGTAATGCTTGTCTAGAAAAGAGAATCTCAGAAACTGATAATGTTCTGGATGAATCGGAATATGAAGGTATGCATCCTGCAAGTCTATTGTGGACATATAATGTCCTCGCTGAACAAAAGGCAGAATAGTCCTTATAGTCACCAACTTGAAAGTTGGTACTGTTACATAATGATTCAAAATTTTCAGATCCAAAAACTGGTCTGAATAAATTTTCCTTCTTTGGGACAATGAAATAGATTTGAATAAAACCCCAAACCTTGTTCCAGAAGAGGAACTGGCATGATTACCCCTGAAGACTCCAGGTCTGAAACATACTTCAGGAAAGCCTGAGCTTTTACTGGATCTACTGGGATACGTGAGAAAAAATCTTCTCACAGGAGGTCTTACTCTGAATCCTATTCGATAGCCTAGAGAGACAATGCTCTGAATCCATTGATTTTGAACAGAATTTATCCAAATATCCTTGAAAAACCTTAATCTGCCCCCTACCAGCTGAGCTGGAATGAGGGCCGCAACTTCATGCGGACTTAGGGGCTGACTTTGGTTTCCTAAAAGGCTTGGATTTATTCCAATTTGAGGAAGGCTTCCAATTGGAGGCAGATTCCTTGGGGGGAGGATTGAGTTTTTGTTCCTTATTCTGACGAAAGGAACGAAAACGGTTAGAAGCCTTAGATTTCCACTTAAGTTTTTATCCTGAGGCAGAAAAAACTCCCTTTCCTCCAGTAACAGTTGAAATAATAGAATCCAACTGAGAACCAAATAAATTATTACCTTGGAAAGAAAGAGATAGTAATCTAGATTTAGATGTCATATCAGCATTCCAAGATTTAAGCCACAAAGCTCTTCTAGCTAATATAGCTAAATACATGGATCTAACATCACAAATAAAATGATAAGCATGTTGCAGTAAGTGAATAATGCTAGATATGTCAGAATCCAATTCATGTTGCGCTAAATTCTCCAACCAGAAAGTTGATGCCACCGCAACATCAGCCAAAGAAATTGCAGGTCTGAGAAGATGACCTGAATATAAATAGGCCTTCCTTAGATAAGATTCAAGCTTCTTATCTAAAGGATCCTTAAAGGAAGTACTATCTTCCATAGGAATAGTGGTACGTTTAGCAAGAGTAGAAATAGCCCCATCAACTTTGGGGATCTTTTCCCAAAACTCTATAGATTTTGCTGGCAAAGGATACAATTTTTAAACCTTGAAGAAGGAATAAAAAGAATTTCCTGTCTTATTCCATTCCATAGAAATCATATCAGAAATAGCCTCAGGAATAGGAAAAAACCCTGGAGAAACCACAGGAGGTTTAAAAACAGCATTAAAACGTTTATTAGACTGAACGTCAAGAGGACTGGTTACCTCAATATCCAAAGAAATTAACACTTCATTTAATAAAGAACGCATGTACTCAACTTTAAATAAATAAGTAGATTCGTCAGTGTCAATGTCTGAGGAGGATCTACTGAATAAGATAGATCCTTATCAGAAGAGGATAAATTATCATATTGTTGGTCATTTGAAATTTCATCAACTAAATGAGAAGTTTTAAAAAGACCTATTACATTTATTTGAAGGTGAAAATGCAGACAAAGCCTTCAGAATAGAATCAGAAATAAATTCTTTAAAATTTACAGGTATATTATGCACATTAGAAGTTGAAGGAACTGCAACTGGCAATGTACTATTACTGATGGACACATTATCTGCATGTAAAAGTTTATCAAAACAACTATTACAAATGACATTCAGCGATATAATTTCTACAATTTTTTAACTAATGACTTAGCTTTGGTAGAACCGATGTCAGGCAGTAATGTTCCAGCAGAAGCTTCTGAGGCAGGATCAAAGTAAGACATCTTGCAAAATGTAAGAGAAAAAACAACATATAAAGCAAAATTATCTATTTCCTTATATGACAGTTTCAGGAATGGGAAAAAATGCAAATAGCATAGCCCTCTGATATTGAAAAAATCAAGAGGCAAACATCAATGGGGTATTGAAATAATGAAAAGTTTGGCGCCAAGTATGACGCACAACGTAACTAAACTTTTCTGGCGCCAAAAAATAACCGGAAATGACACACTCGCGTTACTAATGACGCAACCGTGTGAAAGGTCTCGGCGTCAAGTATGACGTCGGAAATGACGAACTTGCGTCATAGACGTACTTTTTCACGCCAAAAAAATCTTTGCGCCAAAAATGACGCAATAAAGTTTAGCATTTGTCGCACCCGCGGGCCTAATACCGCCCGCAATTTGTAAGAAGTAGTAAATTGAAAAAAAGACTAAACCCCAGGTAAGAAATAAATTTCATTTAAAAGATGTTTATATTCCCCAAATATGAAACTGACAGTCTGCAGAAGGAAATACAGGAACCTGACTCATGGCAAATATAAGTACAATACATATATTTAGAACTTTATATAAATGCATAAAGTGCCAAACCATAGCTGAGGTGTCTTAAGTAATAAAAAACATACTTACCAAAAGACACCCATCCACATATAGCAGATAGCCAAACCAGTACTAAAACAGTTATTAGTAGAGGTAATGGTAAATTGAGAGTATATCGTTGATCTGAAAAGGGAGGTAGGAGATGAATCTCTACGACCGATAACAGAGAACCCATGAAATAGACCCCCGTTAGGGAAATCATTGTATTCAATAAGTGATACTCCCTTCACGTCCCTCTGACATTCGCTGTACTCTGAGAGGAATCGGGCTTTAACAATGCTGAGAAGCACATATCAACGTAGAAATCTTAGCACAAACTTACTTCTCCACCTCCATAGGAGGCAAAGTTTGTAAAACTGAATTGTGGGTGTGGTGAGGGGTGTATTTATAGGCATTTTGAGGTTTGGGAAACTTTGCCCCTCCTGGTAGGATTGTATATCCCATATGTCACTAGCTCATGGACTCTTGCCAATTACATGAAAGAAAGTTACATTTACCCTACAGCCCCTCACTTTAATAAAAAATGGCAAATACAACTTAAACTTAATATTTCTGAAGTAGAATGGAAAAAGATAAATATAGATAATAAAAATTCACTAAAAAAGCATCAATCTCCCCTCAAATTATTTAATTGTACTGCAAAGTTCTCCTAAGACACCAAACAGACTCACTAAAAGCAATAAAAAAAAGCCTCAGGTAGATGTTGGAGAGGTTTAAATTCCTTAGGCACAATCCTACACATGTGGTGGAAATGCCCAGTGGTCCGCTCTCTTTGGTCTCTAATACACTTAAGTTAACACCCAAAATGACACTACTTAATGACCTGACAATCTCCAATTGTAATATATGATCAAAACTCTTCAGATAGGAATTAACAGCCCTAAATCCCTTATAGCGAGACATTGGAACACCCCAGTATCTACAAATAAAAAGATGGGGATAGATAGAACTAATGAACTACTGACACTGGAGGAAACGGTTTTCTCCGGCACAACCAATTGGATAATTTTCAATATATCAAATTTTACTGAGAAGCATTACTACAAATGTAAGAAATCACACTAAAAGTCTTAAACTTCCAAGATAGGATCCTCCCTTCCATACTCATTCCTGGACCTTTAAACTCATACCCTCTCTTTCTTTGCTGGGCCTTTTCCTCTATTTTCTTACCTATCTTATTGACCCTCCTTCAACATTGAATGGTTTATTAATACTTTTATAGTAACAAAAGTTAAAGAAGCAGCATAAGACAGACGAAGCAGACGCTCAGATATAGTCAGTTGCATTGCTTAGTTTATGGTTACGCAAATTTTTCTCATTTAGTCCACTGTTTCTCTTTGGAACATCAGGAACTGAGAGGGAAGTGAAAAGAAACATATGATATACATAAATTAAATCCTGTTATAAATCTACATGGTCCTTGTTCAACTTTTTGTCATCTCACCCAGACATAGGAGAAAGATGTATCCTATTATCAATAATGACTATATGTGATACATCATTGTTACTTTGCTGGACATAGGAATACTTGAATCAGTTTTTGATCCTAATGTTTAATAAAAAGCGAGAAAGTTGTTTTCGATTTAGGTATCTAGGATAAAGCTCTGCAAATTACAATCATTTTGATTGCAGATGCCCAGTAGCATCCTCTTCCCATGCTAGCTGGTTAGAGAAACTGTTTATATATTGTGTTGCTTTAAACTGCATAGTATGAAGCTAGTTTTTCTGAAGAAAACAGTATGAAAGTATTCTTTGTTTATGTAAACCTGTAAAATACTTTGTATCTTGCTTTACTGTTACATTGTTATACGTGCAGGTAAGAAAGATATATTTTGATTTTTAAAACAAATAAAGAAAATATGTTTCACTTTTAAACTGTCTTTTTGCAACCAAAATTATTATTTTTTTAAAGTTAAAACTATTTTCTCTGCTATCAGTGCAATTATGACAATCCCCTTGACAAGACTTTATGTAAGAGAAGGTATTATAAAAAAGTTGATATACTTACTTTCAGCAAGTCAAGCTCCCCTATGTTGTCGGCGTATCTCCAGGTCAGTTTTTTTGTCCCTGCTGGATCTGCCCAGGCAAACAGACCTGCCTTTTCTGGAACAAGTTCATTCTCTTCTTTTGTCTCACTATATAGTGAAATAATAATAACAAATATTAAATTGATTAACATGGCATCAAGTCAAGAGAACAACTGACATCAAACACTGATATCAGTTATTTGCTTTGTCTGGTTACTGACAGGTACTGCTGACCTGTACTGGAGATAAAACGCATTTTCTTTTAATATATGAGCTATGATGCCAGAAAACCAATGCACAGACCTACCTCTGGTAGTATGTAAGCTTGGCCCGAGGTGTGTGGTTCACAATAAGTGCAGGTGCAGCTCCTTCATAGTAATCTGAGAACCTGATAACTATTGAGTGATCAGATATGCTGATATCTACAATAAGGCCTGTTTTCTGCGAACAAAAGAGAAGTTCCTTGTATTTACAAAAAAAAAAATGAGATGCACTATATCAGATGTGTTTCATAGCTATAGCATAGATGACAACCTCATTGGTTCCCTAGCTTTTAGTAAACATGGGTCAAACAAAATGCATGAACCAGGGATTTTGAATCTTATCTAGAAATGTTAAACACCACAAGTTGAGACCTACTGGTCAAACAACAGATATGAACCAACCATCTTACCACAGAATCCAGCCTCAGCAGAGTCCCATTGTCTTGTTTGTTAAAGTAAAAGGGGTTTGAACATCCTTCACAGCCAACAACTCTGACACAAAGCTTTCCCAACACATTCTCAGGCCAGAAAGGGATGCACTAAGTTTAAAAAAAAAAAAAAAGCGTTATTTCCAATGAGAAAGTAGTAAATAGATACTGCCAGTCAAATTAATTACTTTTGTTGACATTGACTTTATTTTAATACTTTATAGGTAATTACAGGTAATCCAATTGAGCAACCATGCACTACAAATTACAGCAAGTATTGGCTCACCTCAGAGGAGGAAATGTAATTCCATATGATGTTTGACACAGCACCATCCATTACGATTTCTCCAACTTCAAGCTCAAACTCGCACTTGTTGACCAGAGTGTAGAACGGAGTGAGAGTGATAATTCGACTCAGATTAAAGCTGCTCATTTTAATGTTTACCCCAACCTTGCAAAACATTAAAACATCACATTATAATTGGACATTAGTCTACATCCAATAATCAGTGATACGTCTAAAAGGCCCATATGAAAGGAAATTAACTTATTGGGAGTAATGTGAACAGCCTTAAAAACCGACCATTGCAATTCATCACATTATTAGTTAATACTAAAGGGCTATTATTTCCTACACAGAAACATACCAGATATTCCATTTTATTTGAACGGCACTTCACACACCCATAACTCCCGACTGTATCCAGAGAAAACCCAGTAGACCAGGCACTTGTGGAAATACAAAGCTGGATCTATGTAAGGAAAAAAAAAAGATAAAAAGCCAAATATGTATTACTTTGTTTGAGAACAAGGAAATAATTTTCCTGCATGCAATCATTAAAGGCCAAAAAAAAAAAAATGTACGTAAACAAAAGAAGAAGTAAATAACATTTTTGCCAAAGAATAGTTAGATAAACATATAAAGCTTTGATCTAAAAGCATGTATTAATGATGCACAAATATAGCTATATAAAAATTATATTGTGTGAAACACGGCTTATACAAAAGTAATATAACAATGTCATAAAAACACAATATGATTTGGGAATATTTTATGATCCTACTTTACCTCCAATTCATTTTTAATATTCTACTCTTTAAACAAATACTCTGGGTTTTCATAAAAACACATCTGTAGAAAGGGCTACAACCTCACTAAGATACTGCCACTATTCAGGTGATGTCTTAAGAGACTATTGTTTAATACTGACCGTTCCTATAAGTAAAGTGGAAGGCACAAATCATGGCCCCCGCTGTAACACACAGCTTCTTTAACTTTCTAAATTCAACATTTGTAGCCATTACTACCAAAGTTTTGCTATGTGCCTACCGCACAAAAAGTTACTCTCATACATACATAGACACGTACAAATACACAACACACATACAAACACTTACAGTACATCAAATCTTTTGAGGACCTGCAAACATTTTTAAGGGACCCCCGTTTAAGAAGTATTGCTGTAACAGCCAAGCCTGCCAGGTATTTTAGTGGTTTAAATTATCTGTAACTGTACAGCTGAAATCTCTTTCACCTATCACAGGATTTTCATAGGAACCACAAAATATTTTCAGTAGATTAGTGTCGCTACTAGACATTTGTACTATGAAACTTGTTTCACCTCAGATGACAACCAACCTCTGAATTTTTGTTTCTATATGAATATTCTTGCAAAAATGAACCAGAAATGGCTTTTCTTCCCAAAATCTTATAATAATATCCAATGTAATCAACACCTCTTTTAACAAGAAATGCATATACTCCATTTTAAATAAATAAGTAGATTTGTCAGTGTCAATATCTGAGGTAGGATCTTCTGAATCAAATAGATCCTCATCAGAGGAGGATAATTCAGTATGTTGTCGGTCATTTGAAATTTCATCAACTTTATGAGAAGTTTTAAAAGACCTTTTACGTTTATTAGAAGGCGGGATAGCAGACAAAGCCTTCTGAATCGCAACAGCAACAAAATCTTTTATATTCACAGGGATATCATGTACATTAGATGTTGAAGGAACAACAGGCATTGTACTATTACTATTGACGTATGGGATAATGAATACCCAAGATGTGGATCTTCCACGCAAGAGTCACTAGAGAGGGAGGGATAAAATAAAGACAGCCAATTTCGCTGAAAATAATCCACACCCAAAATAAAGTTTAAATCTTATAATGAAAAAAACTGAAATTATAAGCAGAAGAATCAAACAAACAGCTGCCTGAAGAACTTTTCTACCAAAAACTGCTTCAGAAGAAGAAAACACATCAAAATGGTAGAATTTAGTAAAAGTATGCAAAGAAGACCAAGTTGCTGCTTTGCAAATCTGATCAACCGAAGCTTCATTTCTAAACGCCCAGGAAGTAGAAACTGACCTAGTAGAATGAGCTGTAATCCTTTGAGGCAGAGTTTTACCCGACTCGACATAAGCATGATGAATTAAAGATTTCAACCAAGACGCCAAAGAAATGGCAGAGGCCTTCTGACCTTTCCTAGAACCGGAAAAGATAACAAATAGACTAGAAGTCTTTCGGAAATTCTTAGTAGCTTCAACATAATATTTCAAAGCTCTAACTACATCCAAAGAATGCAATGATCTCTCCTTAGAATTCTTAGGATTAGGACACAATGAAGGAACCACAATTTCTCTACTAATGTTGTTAGAATTCACAACCTTAGGTAAAAATTTAAAAGATGTTCGCAACACCGCCTTATCCTGATGAAAAATCAGAAAAGGAGACTCACAAGAAAGAGCAGATAATTCAGAAACTCTTCTAGCCGAAGAGATGGCCAAAAGAAACAAAACTTTCCAAGAAAGTAATTTAATGTCCAGTGAATGCATAGGTTCAAACGGAGGAGCTTGAAGAGCCCCCAGAACCAAATTCAAACTCCAAGGAGGAAAAAATTGACTTAATAACAGGTTTTATACGAACCAAAGCTTGTACAAAACAATGAATATCAGGAAGATTAGCAATCTTTCTGTGAAAAAGAACAGAAAGAGCAGAGATTTGTCCTTTCAAGGAACTTGCAGACAAACCTTTATCCAAACCATCCTGAAGAAACTGTAAAATTCTCGGAATTCTAAAAGAATGCCAGGAAAAATGATGAGAAAGACACCAAGAAATGTAAATCTTCCAGACTCGATAATATATCTTCCTAGATACAGATTTACGAGCTTGTAACATAGTATTAATCACAGAGTCAGAGAAACCTCTTTGACTGAGAATCAAGCGTTCAATCTCCATACCTTTAAATTTAAGGATTTGAGATCCTGATGGAAAAAAGGACCTTGCGACAGAAGGTCTGGTCTTAACGGAAGAGTCCATGGTTGGCAAGTGGCCATCCGGACAAGATCCGCATACCAAAACCTGTGAGGCCATGCTGGAGCCACCAGCAGAACAAACGAGCATTCCTTCAGAATCTTGGAAATTACTCTTGGAAGAAGAACTAGAGGCGGAAAGATATAGGCAGGATGATACTTCCAAGGAAGCGACAATGCATCCACTGCTTCCGCCTGAGGATCCCTGGATCTGGACAGATACCTGGGAAGCTTCTTGTTTAGATGAGAAGCCATCAGATCTATTTCTGGAAGACCCCACATTTGAACAATCTGAAGAAATACCAATGGGTGAAGAGACCATTCTCCTGGATGTAACGTTTGGCGACTGAGATAATCCGCTTCCCAATTGTCTATACCTGGGATATGAACCGCAGAAATTAGACAGGAGCTGGATTCCGCCCATACCAGTATTCGAGATACTTCTTTCATAGCCAGAGGACTGTGAGTCCCTCCTTGATGATTGATATATGCCACAGTTGTGACATTGTCCGTCTGAAAACAAATTAACGACTCTCTCTTTAGAAGAGGCCACGACTGAAGAGCTCTGAAAATTGCACGGAGTTCCAAAATATTGATTGGTAATCTCACCTCCTGAGATTCCCAAACCCCTTGTGCTGTCAGAGACCCCCAAACAGCTCCCCAACCTGTCAGACTTGCATCTGTTGAAATCACAGTCCAGGTTGGAAGAACAAAAGAAGCCCCCTGAACTAAATGATGGTGATCTGTCCACCACGTCAGAGAGTGTCGTACAATCGGTTTTAAAGATATCAATTGCGATATCTTTGTATAATCCCTGAACCACTGGTTCAGCATACAAAGCTGAAGAGGTCGCATGTGAAAAAGAGCAAAGGGGATCGCGTCCGATGCAGCAGTCATAAGACCTAGAATTTCCATGCATAAGGCTACTGAAGGGAATGATTGAGACTGAAGGTTTTGACAAGCTGAAACCAATTTTAGACGTCGCTTGTCTGTCAGAGACAGAGTCATGGACACTGAATCTATCTAAAAGGGTTACCCTTGTCTGAGGAATCAATGAACTTTTCGGTAAATTGATCCTCCAACCATGATCTTGAAGAAACAATACAAGTCGATTCGTATGAGATTCTGCTAAATGTGAAGACTGAGCAAGTACCAAGATATCGTCCAAATAAGGAAATACCACAATACCCTGTTCTCTGATTACAGACAGAAGGGCACCGAGAACCTTTGTAAAAATCCTTGGAGCTGTTGCTAGGCCAAACGGCAGAGCCACAAACTGGTAATGCTTGTCTAGGAAAGAGAATCTCAGAAACTGATAGTGATCTGGATGAATCGGAATATGCAGATATGCATCCTGTAAATCTATTGTGGACATATAATGCCCTTGCTGAACAAAAGGCAGAATAGTCCTTATAGTTACCATTTTGAATGTTGGTATCCTTACATAATGATTCAATATTTTTAAATCCAGAACTGGTCTGAAGGAATTCTCCTTCTTTGGTACAATGAAGAGATTTGAGTAAAACCCCAGCCCCTGTTCCAGAACTGGAACTGGCATAATTACTCCAGCCAACTCTAGATCTGAAACACATTTCAGAAATGCTTGAGCCTTCACTGGATTTACTGGGACACGGGAAAGAAAAAATCTTCTTGCAGGAGGCCTTATCTTGAAGCCTATTCTGTACCCTTCTGAAACAATGTTCTGAATCCAAAGATTGTGAATTGAATTGATCCAAATTTCTTTGAAAAATCGTAATCTGCCCCCTACCAGCTGTGCTGGAATGAGGGCCGCACCTTCATGTGGACTTGGGAGCTGGCTTTGGCTTTCTAAAAGGCTTGGATTTATTCCAGACTGGAGATGGTTTCAAAACTGATACCGCTCCTGAAGGGGAAGGATCAGGCTTTTGTTCCTTATTGTGACGAAAGGAACGAAAACTATTATTAGACCTAAATTTACCTTTAGATTTTTTATCCTGTGGTAAAAAAGTTCCTTTCCCTCCAGTAACAGTTGAAATAATAGAATCCAACTGTGAACCAAATAATTTATTACCCTGGAAAGAAAGGGAAAGCAAAGTTGACTTAGAAGACATATCAGCATTCCAAGTTTTAAGCCATAAAGCTCTTCTAGCTAAAATAGCTAGAGACATATACCTGACATCAACCCTAATGATATCAAAGATGGCATCACAAATAAAATTATTAGCATGTTGAAGAAGATTAACAATGCTATGAGAATTATGATCTGTTACTTGTTGCGCTAAAGCTTCCAACCAAAAAGTTGAAGCTGCAGCAACATCCGCTAAAGATATAGCAGGTCTAAGAAGATTACCTGAACATAAGTAAGCTTTTCTCAGAAAGGATTCAATTTTCCTATCTAAAGGATCCTTAAAGGAAGTACTATCTGCCGTAGGAATAGTAGTACGTTTAGTAAGAGTAGAGATAGCCCCATCAACCTTAGGGATTTTGTCCCAAAACTCTAATCTGTCAGATGGCACAGGAGATTTAAAAACCTTATTTAAACGTTTCCTTATTTAAACATTTAGATTTAGTATCAAGAGGACCAGAATCCTCTATTTCTAATGCAATTAAGACTTCTTTAAGAAAAGAACGAATAAATTCCATTTTAAACAAATATGAAGATTTATCAGCATCAACCTCTGAAACAGAAACCTCTGAACCAGAGGAATCATTATCAGAATCAGAATGATGATGTTCATTTAAAAATTCATCTGAAAAATGAGAAGTTTTAAAATACCTTTTACGTTTACTAGAAGGAGGAATAACAGACAAAGCCTTCTTAGTGGATTTAGAAACAAAATCTCTTATGTTAACAGGAACACTCTGAGTATTAGATGTTGATGGAACAACAACAGGTAATATAACATTACTAAAGGAAATATTATCTGCATTAACAAGTTTGTCATGGCATTCATTACAAACAACAGCTGGAGGAACAGATACCATAAGTTTACAGCAAATACACTTAACTTTGGTAGATCCAGCATCAGGCAGCGATTTTCCAGAAGTATCTTCTGATTCAGGGTCAATCTGGGACATCTTGCAATATGTAATAGAAAAAACAACATATAAAGCAAAATTGATCAAATTCCTTAAATGACAGTTTCAGGAATGGGAAAAAATGCCAGTGAACAAGCTTCTAGCAACCAGAAGCAAATAAACAATGAGACTTAAATAATGTGGAGACAATAATGACGCCCATATTTTTTAGCGCCAAAAAAACGCCCACATTATTTGGCGCCTAAATGCTTTTGGCACCAAAAATGACGCCACATCCGGTAACGCCGACACTTTTGGCGCAAAAAAAGTCAAAAAATGACGCAACTTCCGGTGACAAGTATGACGCCGGAAATAACAAAGAAATTTTTTGCGCCAAAAAAGTCTGTGCCAAGAATGACGCAATAAAATGAAGCATTTTCAGCCCCCGCGAGCCTAACAGCCCACAGGGAAAAAAAGTCAAATTTTAAGGTAAGAAAAAAATTGATTATTCAAATGCATAATCCCAAATAATGAAACTGACTGTCTGAAATAAGGAATATTGAACATCCTGAATCAAGGCAAATAAATGTTTAAACACAAATATTTAGAACTTTATATAAAAGTGCCCAACCATAGCTTAGAGTGTCACAAAAATAAGACTTACTTACCCCAGGACACCCATCTACATGTAGTAGAAAGCCAAACCAGTACTGAAACGAGAATCAGTAGAGGTAATGGTATATATAAGAGTATATCGTCGATCTGAAAAGGGAGGTAAGAGATGAATCTCTACGACCGATAACAGAGAACCTATGAAATAGACCCCGTAGAAGGAGATAATTGAATTCAAATAGGCAATACTCTTCACATCCCTCTGACATTCACTGCACGCTGAGAGGAAAACCGGGCTCCAACCTGCTGCGGAGCGCATATCAACGTAGAATCTAGCACAAACTTACTTCACCACCTCCACAGGAGGCAAAGTTTGTAAAACTGATTTGTGGGTGTGGTGAGGGGTGTATTTATAAGCATTTTGAGGTTTGGGAAACTTTACCCCTCCTGGTAGGAATGTATATCCCATACGTCACTAGCTCATGGACTCTTGCTAATTACATGAAAGAAATTATCAATTTCCTTATATGGCAGTTTCAGGAATGGGAAAAAAATTCAAACAGCATAGCCCTCTGACATAGAAAAAGGCAAGAGGCACATAGGAATGGGGTTTTAAATAATGAAATTATTTGGTGCCAAGTATGATGCACAATGCAAAATCAAATTTGTTGGCGCTAACAACATCCGGAAATGACACACTTGCGTCATTGCAGACGCAACCTTGTGTAAAGAACTTGGCGTCAACCAAGACGCCGGAAATGATGAACTTGCGTCACCGGATGTACCTTCGCTCCAAAGAAATTCTCGCAACAAGAATGACGCAATAAACATCAGCATTTTTGTGCTTCGCAAGACTACATTTGCCCGCAAAAATTTAATGAAAAAGCAGGCAATTTGAAAAGAAGACTAAACCCCAGGTAAGAAAAATATTTTCCTAAATATGTTTCCCAAATATGAAACTGAATAGTCTGCAAAAGGAAATATACGTAAACCTGACTCATGGCAAATATAAGTACAATACATATATTTAGAACTTTATATTAATGCATATAGTGCCAAACCATAGCTGAGAGTGTCTTAAATACTGAAAACATACTTACCGAAAGACACCCATCCACATATAGCAGATAGCCAAACCAGTACTGAAACAGTTATCAGTAGAGGTAATGGAATATGAGAGTATATCGTCGATCTGAAAAGGGAGGTAAGAGATAAATCTCTACGACCGATAACAGAGAACCTATGAAATAGATTTCCCGCAAGGAAAACTATTATATTCAATAGGTGATACTCCATTTACATCCCTCTGACATTCACTGTACTCTAGAAAATGTAATTGAAATCCAGCACTCAGACCCAAGGTGTGTGCAAGCTAGCATAGGATCACTGCAAGGATCCAAACAGTATCCAAAATCTTCAAAGAATGCAGCAGCACCACTTCTCATATAAAAAGTTCCTTTATTAAACACATAGTAGGAGCAGGTAAAATAGAACGACGTTTCGGGTAGTTATCCCTTAGTCATGTTCACATGTGAACATGACTAAGGGATAACTACCCGAAACGTCGTTCTATTTTACCTGCTCCTACTATGTGTTTAATAAAGGAACTTTTTATATGAGAAGTGGTGCTGCTGCATTCTTTGAAGATTTTTTATTCACTGTACTCTAAGAGGAATCAGGCTTCAAAATGCTGAGAAGCGCATATCAATGTAGAAATCTTAGCACAAACTTACTTCACCACCTCCATAGGAGGCAAAGTTTGTAAAAACTGAATTGTGGGTGTGGTAAGTGGTGTATTGATAGGCATTTTGAGGTTTGGGAAACTTTGCCCCTCCTGGTAGTATTGTATATCCCATACGTCACTAGCTCATGGACTCTTGCCAACTACATCAATGAAATAATTGTCTTAAATTTAAGGGTGGGGTCATATCCGGAAATAAATAAATTTATCAGGTAAGCAAACATTTTGTTTTCTTTCCTAAGATATGGAGAGTCATGACGTCATCAATTACTAGTGGGAACCAATACCCAAGCTAGAGGATACAGATTACTAGGGAGGGAGAACAAGACAGGCAGACCTAAACAGAAGGCATCCCCGCTTGAAGAACCTTTCTCCCAAAAGTATCAAATTTGTAAAATTTGGATAAAGTTTGCAGAGAGGACCAAGTTGCAGCCTTGCAAATCTGTTCCACAGAAGCTCCATGTTTGAAAGCCCTCGTGGAATGAGCTGTAATTCTCTCAGGAGGCTGCTGACCAGCAGTCTCATAAGCAAAAGGAATTATACTTCTCAACCAGAGAGAAAGAGCAGTTGCTTTCTGACCTTTTACGCTTTCCAGAGAAACAAACAAACAAACAGTACAGAGGACTCGCCGAAAATCCTTTGTCGCCTGTAGGTAGAATTTTAGAGCTCGCACAAAATCCAGGTTGTGCAACAAACGTCCCTTATGAGAAGAAGGATTAGGACATAGAGAACAACAATATCCTGATTAATATTTCTATCTGAAACCACTTTAGAAAGAAAACCCAACTTAGTACGAAGAACCGCCTTATCAGCATGAAAGGTAAGGCGAATCACACTGCAAAGCTAAGAGTTTCGAGACTCTCCGAGCAGAAGAAATAGCAATAAGAAACAAAACCTTCCAAGATAATAACTTGATATCTATGGAATGCAATGGCTCAAACGGAGCCTGCTGCAAAACTTTAAGAACAAGGTTAAGGCTCCAAGGAGGAGCAACAGGTTTAAACACAGGCCTGATTCTGACCAGGGCCTGACAAAAAGATTGAACATCTGGCACATCCGCCAGACACTTGTGAAACAAAATAGATAATGCAGAAATCTTACCAAAAAAGATATTTACACCATATCTTATGGTAAATCTTTCTAGTAACAGGCTTGCGAGTCTGAACCATGGTCTCAATGACCGACTCAGAAAAAAAACACGCCTATATAGAACTAAGCATTCAATCTCTAAGCAGTCAGCTTCAGAGAAACGAGATTTGGATCAAGGAATGGACCCCGAGTTAGAAGGTCCTTCCTCAGAGGCAGCCTCCAAGGTGGAAGAGATGACATCTACACTAGGTCTGCATACCAGATGCTGCGAGGCCATGCAGGAGCTATTAGAATTACCAATGCTCTCTCCTGTTTGATACGAGGAATGACTCGTGGAAGGAGAGCAAACGGAGGAAATGGATATGCCAGACTGAAATCCCAAGGAACCGCCAGAGCATCTATCAGGATGGCCTGCGAATCTCTCGACCTTGAACTGTACCTTGGAAGCTTGGTGTTCTGCGCAGACGCCATCAGATCCTACTCCGGCATCCCCCATTCAGGGGTTAACCTGGAGAACACCACTGGATGGAAGTCCGCTTCCCAGTTGGCAACACCTGGAATGTGGATGGCAGAAACACAGCAATTGCTTCATGGCTAAGGAACTCAGAGTTCCTCCCTGGTGGTCGATGTAAGCCACTGAGGTGATATTGTATGACTTGAAGCTGATAAAACGGGCTAAGGACAACTGAGGCCAAGCCATCAGAGCATTGTAAATTGCTCTCAACTCCAAAATATTTATGGGGAGAGCAGACTCCTCCTGAGTCCAAAGTCCCTGCGCCTTTCACAAGTCCCAGACTGCTCCCCAGCCCAGCAGGCTGGTGTCCGTGGTTACAATCACCCAGGAAGATCTCCGGAAGCATGAACCCCGAGACAGTTGCTCCTGAGAAAGCCACCACGGAAGAGTCTCTCTTGTAGACTGATTTAGATCAAGCCTCTGAGACAGATCCGAATAGTCCACATTCCGTTGTCTGAGCATGCATAACTGCAAAGGGAATGATGTCCATGGAAGCGACCATCAGACCAATTACCTCCATACATTAAGCCACTGATGGCCGAACAGTAGACTGCAGAGAAAGGCAAGAGAAAATAATTTTGGATTTTCTGACCTCTGTCAGAAAATTTTTCACAGATAGGGAATCTATTATGGTCCCTAAGAAAACTACCCTTGTAGCTGGAACAAGGGAACTTTTTTCCAGATTCACTTTCCATCCGTGGGAACGTAGAAAATACAACAAGATCTCTGTATGAGACTATGCTTGTTGAAAAGATGGCGTCTGAACCAATATGTCGTTCAGGTAAGGCGCCACTGCGATTCCCCCAAGACCTGATCACTGCCAAGAGAGCCCCCAGAACCTTTGGGAAAATTCTGGGGGCTGTGGCAAGGCCAAACGGAAGAGCCACAAACTGAAAGTGTTTATCTAGAAAAGCAAATCTCAGGAACTTGTGATGATCCCTATGATTGGGAACATGAAGATACACATCCTTCAAGTCTATGGTCGTCATGAACTGACCCTGTTGGACGAAGGGAAGAATGGAACAAAAGGTTTCCCAATTTGAAGGACGGTACACCCTGAGAAACTTGTTAAGACACTAGGTTTAGAATAGGAGGAAAAGTTCCATTTTTTTGGGGAACAACAAACAGACCCTAGACCCTGTTCCCTTACAGGAACTGGAACTATCACTCCCAGGGAAGAAAGGTCCCAAACGCAATTCAAGAATGCCTCTCTTTTTCTCTGGTCTACAGATAATTTTGTGAGGTGGAACCTGCCCTGGGAGGAAAAGTTTTGAATTCTATTTTGTAACCCTGAGATATGATGTCCACAGCCCAGGTATCTGGTACATCTCGTATCCATGCTTGATAAAACAGAGAAAGTCTGCCCCCCACTTGGTCCGATCCCCACTTGGCTCCCAGTTTAATAACTTGCATGGTAGCATCAGAAATAAAGGAATTGGCTAGCTTCAGAGCCTTGATCCTGTCTTGTATCTCCTCTAAAGGAGTTTCTACCTGAAGAGAATCAGACAAGGCATTGTACCAATAAGATGCTGCACTTGACACGGGGCAATACAAACTGCAGGTTGCCATTGAAGAGCCCGATGAACATACATCTACTTTAAATATGACTCCAGCTTTTTGTCCATTGGTCCTTAAAAGAGCAACTATCCTCTATAGGAATAGTAGTTCTCCTAGCCAGAGTAGAAATAGCCCCTTCTACTTTAGGCACCGTGTGCCATGAATCTTTAATGGACTCAGCAACCGGAAACATCTTTTTAAAGACAGGAGACAGGGAAAAAAACATAATTTATGTAAGAACTTACCTGATAAATTCATTTCTTTCATATTAGCAAGAGTCCATGAGCTAGTGACGTATGGGATATACATTCCTACCAGGAGGGGCAACGTTTCCCAAACCTCAAAATGCCTATAAATACACCCCTCACCACACCCACAATTCAGTTTAACGAATAGCCAAGAAGTGGGGTGATAAAAAAGTGTGAAAGCATATAAAATAAGGAATTGGAATAATTGTGCTTTATACAAAAATCATAACCACCACAAAAAAGGGCGGGCCTCATGGACTCTTGCTAATATGAAAGAAATGAATTTATCAGGTAAGTTCTTACATAAATTATGTTTTCTTTCATGTAATTAGCAAGAGTCCATGAGCTAGTGACGTATGGGATAATGATTACCCAAGATGTGGATCTTTCCACGCAAGAGTCACTAGAGAGGGAGGGATAAAATAAAGACAGCCAATTCCTGCTGAAAATAATCCACACCCAAAATAAAGTTTAATGAAAACATAAGCAGAAGATTCAAACTGAAACCGCTGCCTGAAGTACTTTTCTACCAAAAACTGCTTCAGAAGAAGAAAATACATCAAAATGGTAGAATTTAGTAAAAGTATGCAAAGAGGACCAAGTTGCTGCTTTGCAAATCTGATCAATCGAAGCTTCATTCCTAAACGCCCAGGAAGTAGAAACTGACCTAGTAGAATGAGCTGTAATCCTTTGAGGCAGAGTTTTACCCGACTCAACATAGGCAAGATGAATTAAAGATTTCAACCAAGATGCCAAAGAAATGGCAGAAGCTTTCTGGCCTTTTCTAGAACCGGAAAAGATAACAAATAAACTAGAAGTCTTTCGAAAAGACTTAGTAGCTTCAACATAATATTTCAAAGCTCTAACAACATCCAAAGAATGCAACGATTTCTCCTTAGAATTCTTAGGATTAGGACATAATGAAGGAACCACAATTTCTCTACTAATGTTGTTGGAATTCACAACTTTAGGTAAAAATTCAAAAGAAGTTCGCAACACTACCTTATCCTGATGAAAAATCAGAAAAGGAGACTCACAAGAAAGAGCAGATAATTCAGAAACTCTTCTGGCAGAAGAGATTGCCAAAAGGAACAAAACTTTCCAAGAAAGTAATTTAATGTCCAATGAATGCATAGGTTAAAACGGAGGAGCTTGAAGAGCCCCCAGAACCAAATTCAAACTCCAAGGAGAAGAAATTGACTTAATGACAGGTTTTATACGAATCAAAGCTTGTACAAAACAATGAATATCAGGAAGATTAGCAATCTTTCTGTGAAAAAGAACAGAAAGAGCAGAGATTTGTCCTTTCAAAGAACTTGCGGATAAACCTTTATCTAAACCATCCTGAAGAAACTGTAAAACTCTCGGAATTCTAAAAGAATGCCAAGAAAAATGATGAGAAAGACACCAAGAAATATAAGTCTTCCAGACTCTATAATATATCTCTCTGGATACAGATTTACGAGCCTGTAACATAGTATTAATCACAGAGTCAGAGAAACCTTTTTGACCAAGAATCAAGCGTTCAATCTCCATACCTTTAAATTTAAGGATTTGAGATCCTGATGGAAAAAAGGACCTTGCGACAGAAGGTCTGGTCGTAGCGGAAGAGTCCACGGATGGCAAGAGGCCATCCGAACAAGATCCGCATACCAAAACCTGTGAGGCCACGCCGGAGCTACCAGCAGAACAAACGAGCATTCCTTCAGAATCTTGGAGATTACTCTTGGAAGAAGAACTAGAGGCGGAAAGATATAAGCAGGATGATACTTCCAAGGAAGTGATAATGCATCCACTGCTTCCGCCTGAGGATCCCGGGATCTGGACAGATACCTGGGAAGTTTCTTGTTTAGATGAGACGCCATCAGATCTATTTCTGGAAGCTCCCACATTTGAACAATCTGAAGAAATACCTCTGGGTGAAGAGACCATTCGCCCGGATGCAACGTTTGGCGACTGAGATAATCCGCTTCCCAATTGTCTATACCTGGGATATGAACCGCAGAGATTAGACAGGAGCTGGATTCCGCCCAAACCAGAATTCGAGATACTTCTTTCATAGCCAGAGGACTGTGAGTCCCTCCTTGATGATTGATGTATGCCACCGTTGTGACATTGTCTGTCTGAAAACAAATGAACGATTCTCTCTTCAGAAGAGGCCAAGACTGAAGAGCTCTGAAAATTGCACGGAGTTCCAAAATATTGATCGGTAATCTCACCTCCTGAGATTCCCCACTCCTTGTGCCGTCAGAGATCCCCACACAGCTCCCCAACCTGTGAGACTTGCATCTGTTGAAATTACAGTCCAGGTCGGAAGCACAAAAGAAGCCCCCTGAATTAAACGATGGTGATCTGTCCACCACGTTAGAGAGTGTCGTACAATCGGTTTTAAAGATATTAATTGAGATATCTTTGTGTAATCCTTGCACCATTGATTCAGCATACAGAGCTGAAGAGGTCGCATGTGAAAACGAGCAAAGGGGATCGCATCCGATGCAGCAGTCATAAGACCTAGAATTTCAATGCATAAAGCTACCGAAGGGAATGATTGTGACTGAAGGTTTCGACAAGCTGAAATCAATTTCAGACGTCTCTTGTCTGTTAAAGACAGAGTCATGGACACTGAATCTATCTGGAAACCCAGAAAGGTTACCATTGTTTGAGGAATCAATGAACTTTTTGGTGAATTGATCCTCCAACCATGATCTTGAAGAAACAACACAAGTTGATTCGTATGAGATTCTGCTAAATGTAAAGACTGAGCAAGTACCAAGATATCGTCCAAATAAGGAAATACCACAATACCCTGTTCTCTGATTACAGACAGAAGGGCACCGAGAACCTTTGTAAAAATTCTTGGAGCTGTAGCTAGGCCAAACGGCAGAGCCACAAACTGGTAATGCTTGTCCAGAAAAGAGAATCTCAGGAACTGATAATGATCTGGATGAATCGGAATATGCAGATATGCATCCTGTAAATCTATTGTGGACATATAATGCCCTTGCTGAACAAAAGGCAAGATAGTCCTTACAGTTACCATTTTGAACGTTGGTATCCTTACATAACGATTCAATATTTTTAAATCCAGAACTGGTCTGAAGGAATTCTCCTTCTTTGGTACAATGAAGAGATTCGAATAAAACCCCATCCCCTGTTCCAAAACTGGAACTGGCATAATTACTCCAGCCAACTCTAGATCTGAAACACAATTCAGAAATGCTTGAGCTTTCACTGGATTTACTGGGACACGGGAAAGAAAAAATCTCTTTGCAGGAGGTCTCATCTTGAAACCAATTCTGTACCCTTCTGAAACAATGTTCTGAATCCAAAGATTGTGAACAGAATTGATCCAAATTTCTTTGAAAAAACGTAACCTGCCCCCTACCAGCTGAGCTGGAATGAGGGCCGCACCTTCATGTGGACTTAGAAGCAGGCTTTGCCTTTCTAGAAGGCTTGGATTTATTCCAGACTGGAGATGGTTTCCAAACTGAAACTGCTCCTGAGGATGAAGGATCAGGCTTTTGTTCTTTGTTGAAACGAAAGGAACGAAAACGATTGTTAGCCCTGTTTTTACCCTTAGAATTTTTATCCTGTGGTAAAAAAGTTCCTTTCCCACCAGTAACAGTTGAGATAATAGAATCCAACTGAGAACCAAATAATTTGTTACCCTGGAAAGAAATGGAAAGTAGAGTTGATTTAGAAGCCATATCAGCATTCCAAGTTTTAAGCCATAAAGCTCTTCTAGCTAAAATAGCTAGAGACATAAACCTGACATCAACTCTGATAATATCAAACATGGCATCACAGATAAAATTATTAGCATGCTGAAGAAGAATAATAATATTATGAGAATCATGATCTGTTACTTGTTGCGCTAAAGTCTCCAACCAAAAAGTTGAGGCTGCAGCAACATCAGCCAATGATATAGCAGGTCTAAGAAGATTACCTGAACACAGATAAGCTTTTCTTAGAAAGGATTCAATTTTCCTATCTAAAGGATCCTTAAACGAAGTACCATCTGACGTAGGAATAGTAGTACGTTTAGCAAGGGTAGAAATAGCCCCATCAACTTTAGGGATTTTGTCCCAAAATTCTAATCTGTCAGACGGCACAGGATATAATTGCTTAAAACGTTTAGAAGGAGTAAATTAATTAGCCAATTTATCCCATTCTCTGGAAATTACTTCAGAAATAGCATTAGGAACAGGAAAAACTTCTGGAATAACCACAGGAGATTTAAATACCTTATCTAAACGTTTAGAATTAGTATCAAGAGGACCAGAATCCTCTATTTCTAAAGCAATTAGTACTTCTTTAAGTAAATAACGAATAAATTCCATTTTAAATAAATATGAAGATTTATCAGCATCAATCTCTGAGACAGAATCCTCTGAACCAGAAGAGTCATCAGAATCAGAATGATGATGTTCATTTAAAAATTCATCTGTAGAGAGAGAAGTTTTAAAAGATTTTTTATGTTTACTAGAAGGAGAAATAACAGACATAGCCTTCTTGATGGATTCAGAAACAAAATCTCTTATATTATCAGGAACATTCTGCACCTTAGATGTTGAAGGAACTGCAACAGGCAATGGTACATTACTAAAGGAAATATTATCTGCTTTAACAAGTTTGTCATGACAATTAATACAAACAACAGCCGGAGGAATAGCTACCAAAAGTTTACAGCAGATACACTTAGCTTTGGTAGTTCCAGCACTAGACAGCGATTTTCCTGAAGTATCTTCTGACTCAGATGCAACGTGAGACATCTTGCAATATGTAAGAGAAAAAACAACATATAAAGCAAAATTGATCAAATTCCTTAAATGACAGTTTCAGGAATGGGAAAAAATGCCAATAAACAAGCTTCTAGTAACCAGAAGCAAAGAAAAAATGAGACTGAAATAATGTGGAGACAAAAGCGACGCCCATATTTTTTAGCGCCAAATAAGACGCCCACATTATTTGGCGCCTAAATGCTTTTTGGCGCCAAAAATGACGCCACATCCGGAACACCGACATTTTTGGCGCAAAAAGACGTCAAAAAATGACGCAACTTCCGGCGACACGTATGACGCCGGAAACAGAAAAGATTTTTTGCGCCAAAAAAGTCCGCGCCAAGAATGACGCAATAAAATGAAGCATTTTCAGCCCCCGCGAGCCTAACAGCCCACAGGGAAAAAAGAGTCAAATTTTAAGGTAAGAAAAAAAGATTGATTCAAATGCATTATCCCAAATATGAAACTGACTGTCTGAAAATAAGGAATGTTGAACATCCTGAGTCAAGGCAAATAAATGTTTGAATACATATATTTAGAACTTTATAAATAAAGTGCCCAACCATAGCTTAGAGTGTCACAGAAAATAAGATTTACTTACCCCAGGACACTCATCTACATGTTTGTAGAAAGCCAAACCAGTACTGAAACGAAAATCAGCAGAGGTAATGGTATATAAATAAGAGTATATCGTCGATCTGAAAAGGGAGGTAAGAGATGAATCTCTACGACCGATAACAGAGAACCTATGAAATAGACCCCGTAGAAGGAGATCACTGCATTCAAATAGGCAATACTCTCCTCACATCCCTCTGACATTCACTGCACGCTGAGAGGAAAACCGGGCTCCAACTTGCTGCGGAGCGCATATCAACGTAGAATCTAGCACAAACTTACTTCACCACCTCCATAGGAGGCAAAGTTTGTAAAACTGAATTGTGGGTGTGGTGAGGGGTGTATTTATAGGCATTTTGAGGTTTGGGAAACTTTGCCCCTCCTGGTAGGAATGTATATCCCATACGTCACTAGCTCATGGACTCTTGCTAATTACATGAAAGAAACATAATTTATGCTTACCTGATAAATTTATTTCTCTTGTAGTGTAGACAGTCCACGGGTCATCCATTACTTATGGGATATATTCTCCTTCCCAACAGGAAGTTGCAAGAGGATCACCCAAGCAGAGCTGCTATATAGCTCCTCCCCTCACATGTCATATCCAGTCATTCGAAACAAGACGAGAAAGGAGAAACTATAGGGTGCAGTGGTGACTGGAGTTTTAATTAAAATTTAGAACTGCCTTAAAAGACAGGGCGGGCCGTGGACTGACTACACTACAAGAGAAATAAATTTATCAGGTAAGCATAAATTATGTTTTCTCTTGTTAAGTGTAGTCAGTCCACGGGTCATCCATTACTTATGGGATACCAATACCAAAGCTAAAGTACACGGATGATGGGAGGGACAAGGCAGGAACACTTAAACAGAAGGAACCACTGCCTGTAGAACCTTTCTCCCAAAAACAGCCTCCGAAGAAGCAAAAGTGTCAAATTTGTAAAATTTTGAAAAGGTATGAAGTGAAGACCAAGTTGCAGCCTTGCAAATCTGTTCAACAGAGGCCTCATTCTTAAAGGCCCAGGTGGAAGCCACAGCTCTAGTGGAATGAGCTGTAATTCTTTCAGGGGGCTGCTGTCCAGCAGTCTCATAGGCTAAACGTATTATGCTACGGAGCCAAAAAGAGAGAGAGGTGGCCGAAGCCTTTTGGCCTCTCCTCTGTCCAGAATAAACGACAAACAGAGAAGAAGTTTGCCGAAAATCCTTAGTTGCCTGTAAATAGAACTTCAGGGCACGGACTACGTCCAGATTATGCAAAAGACGTTCCTTCTTTGAAGAAGGATTAGGACATAATGATGGAACAACAATCTCTTGATTGATATTCCTGTTAGAAACTACCTTAGGTAAAAACCCAGGTTTAGTACGCAGAACTACCTTGTCTGAATGAAAAATCAGATAAGGAGAATCACAATGTAAGGCAGATAACTCAGACTCTTCGAGCCGAGGAAATAGCCATCAAAAACAGAACTTTCCAAGATAACAGCTTAATATCAATGGAATGAAGGGGTTCAAATGGAACACCTTGAAGAACTTTAAGAACTAAGTTTAAGCTCCACGGCGGAGCAACAGTCTTAAACACAGGCTTAATCCTAGCTAAACCCTGACAAAAAGCCTGAACGTCTGGAACTTCTGCCAGACGTTTGTGTAAAAGAATAGACAGAGCAGAAATCTGTCCCTTTAAGGAACTAGCAGATAAACCCTTTTCTAAATCCTCTTGTAGAAAAGACAATATCCTAGGAATCCTGACCTTACTCCATGAGTAACTCTTGGATTCACACCAATATAAATATTTACGCCATATCTTATGGTAAATTTTTCTGGTAACAGGTTTCCGAGCCTGTATTAATGTATCAATAACCGACTCCGAGAAACCACGCTTTGATAGAATCAAGCGTTCAATCTCCATGCAGTCAGTTTCAGAGAAATTAGGCTTGGATGGTTGAAAGGACCCTGAATTAGAAGGTCCTGCCTCAGAGGCAGAGACCATGGAGGACAGGACGACATGTCCACTAGGTCTGCATACCAGGTCCTGCGTGGCCACGCAGGTGCTATCAGAATCACTGATGCTCTCTCCTGTTTGATTCTGGCAATCAATCGAGGCAGCAACGGAAACGGAGGAAACACATAAGCCATCTTGAAAACCCAAGAGGCTGCTAGAGCATCTACCAGCACCGCTCCCGGGTCCCTGGATCTGGATCCGTAACAAGGAAGCTTGGCGTTCTGGCGAGACGCCATGAGATCCAGTTCTGGTTTGCCCCAACGCTGAATCAGGTGAGCAAAGACCTCCGGATGAAGTTCCCAGTCCCCCGGATGAAAAGTCTGGCGACTTAGAAAGTCCGCCTCCCAGTTCTCCACGCCTGGGATGTGGATCGCTGACAGGTGGCAAGAGTGAGACTCTGCCCAGCGAATTATCTTGGAGACTTCTAACATCGCTAGGGAACTCCTGGTTCCCCCTTGATGGTTGATGTAAGCCACAGTCGTGATTTTGACCGACTGAAATTTGATGAACCTCAGTGTTGCTAACTGAGGCCAAGCTAGAAGAGCATTGAATATTGCTCTTAACTCCAGAATATTTATTGGGAGGAGTTTCTCCTCCTGAGTCCACGATCCCTGAGCCTTCAGGGAGTTCCAGACTGCGCCCCAGCCCAGCAGGCTGGCATCTGTTGTTACAATCGTCCAATCTGGCCTGCGAAAAGTCATTCCTTTGGACAGATGAACCGGAGACAACCACCAGAGAAGAGAATCTCTGGCCTCCTGGTCTAGAGTCAGTAGAGGGGACAGATCTGAATAATCCCCATTCCACTGACTTAGCATGCATAATTGCAGCGGTCTGAGATGCAGGCGCGCAAATGGCACTATGTCCATAGCCGCGACCATTAAGCCGATCACTTCCATGCACTGAGCTACTGATGGCCTTGGAATGGAATGAAGGACACGGCAAGTATTTAGAATCTTTGATAACCTGGACTCCGTCAGGTAAATCTTCATCTCTACAGAATCTATAAGAGTCCCTAGAAAAGGAACCCTTGTGAGTGGTAACAGAGAACTCTTTTCCAAGTTCACTTTCCACCCATGCGACCTCAGAAATGCAAGAACTATCTCTGTATGAGACTTTGCATTTTGAAAACTCGACGCTTGTATCAGAATGTCGTCTAGGTACGGAGCCACCGATATGCCTCGCGGTCTTAGTACCGCCAGAAGTGAACCCAGAACCTTTGTAAAAATTCTCGGGGCCGTAGCTAACCCAAAGGGAAGAGCTACAAACTGGTAATGCCTGTCTAGAAAGGCAAACCTTAGGTACCGATAATGATCCTTGTGAATCGGTATGTGAAGGTAGGCATCCTTTAAGTCCACTGTGGTCATATACTGACCCTCTTGGATCATGGGTAAGATGGTTCGAATAGTTTCCATTTTGAACGATGGAACTCTTAGGAACTTGTTTAAGATCTTTAAGTCCAAGATTGGTCTGAAGGTCCCCTCTTTTTTGGGAACCACGAACAGATTTGAGTAAAACCCTTGCCCTTGTTCCATTCGCGGAACTGGGTGGATCACTCCCATTACTAAGAGGTCTTGCACACATTGTAGAAATGCCTCTTTCTTTATTAGGTTCATTGATAACCTTAACAGATGAAATCTCCCTTGTGGAGGAGAAGCTTTGAAGTCCAGAAGGTATCCCTGAGATATGATCTCCAACGTCCAGGGATCCTGGACATCTCTTGCCCAAGCCTGGGCGAAGAGAGAGAGTCTGCCCCCCACTAGATCCGTTTCCGGATAGGGGGCCCTTCCTTCATGCTGTCTTAGGGGCAGAAGTAGGCTTTCTGGCCTGCTTGCCCTTGTTCCAGGATTGGTTACTTTTCCAACCCTGTCTGTAACGAGCAGCAGTTCCTTCCTGTTTTGGAGCGGAGGAAGTTGATGCTGCTCCTGCCTTGAAATTACGAAAGGCACGAAAATTAGACTGTTTGGCCTTTGATTTGGCCCTATCCTGAGGAAGGGAGTGACCCTTACCTCCCGTAATGTCAGCAATAATTTCTTTCAAACCGGGCCCGATTAAGGTTTGCCCTTTGAAAGGAATATTAAGCAATTTAGATTTAGAAGTCACATCTGCTGACCAGGATTTAAGCCATAGCGCTCTGCGCGCCTGGATGGCAAAACCGGAGTTCTTAGCCGTTAGTTTGGTTAAGTGCACAACGGCGTCCGAAACAAATGCATTAGCTAGCTTAAGTGCTTAAAGCTTGTTCATAATCTCATCCAATGGTGCTGTGCGAATGGCCTCTTCTAGAGACTCAAACCAGAAAGCCGCCGCAGCAGTGACGGGCGCAATGCATGCAAGGGGCTGTAATATAAAACCTTGTTGAACAAACATTTTCTTAAGGTATCCTAATTTTTTATCCATTGGATCTGAGAAAGCACAACTATCCTCCACCGGGATAGTGGTGCATTTAGCTAAAGTAGAAACTGCTCCCTCCACCTTAGGGACCGTCTGCCATAAGTCTCGTGTGGTAGCGTCTATTGGGAACATTTTTCTAAATATCGGAGGAGGGGAAAAGGGCACACCAGGTCTATCCCACTCCTTGCTAATAATCTCTGTAAGCCTTTTAGGTATAGGAAAAACGTCAGTACACACCGGCACCGCATAGTATTTATCCAGCCTACATAACTTCTCTGGGATCGCGACCGTGTCACAATCATTCAGAGCCGCTAACACCTCCCCTAGTAATACGCGGAGGTTCTCAAGCTTAAATTTAAAATTTCTGAATCCAGTCTCCCTGGATCAGATCCGTCACCCACAGAATGAAGCTCTCCGTCCTCATGTTCTGAAAATTGTGACGCAGTATCGGACATGGCTCTCGTGTCATCAGCGCGCTCTGTCCTTAACCCAGAGCTATCGCGCTTGCCTCTTAACTCAGGCAAATTAGATAATACTTCTTTCATAACATTAGCCATATCTTGTAAAGTGATTTGTAAGGGCCTTGATGTACTTGGCGCCACAACATCACGCACCTCCTGAGCGGGAGGCGCAGGTACTGACACGTGAGGAGAGTTAGGCGGCATAACTTCCCCCTCGATGTCTGGTGATAATTTCTTTACCGGTAAAGATTGACCTTTATTTAAAGTAATATCAATACAATTGGTACACATATTTCTATTGGGCTCCACATTGGCTTTTAAACATAATGAACAAGCAGATTCATCTGTATCAGACATGTTTAAACAAACTAGCAATGAGGCTAGCAAGCCTGGAAATTACTTTCAGAAAATTTTCCAGCAATGTAAAAAAACGCTGCTGCGCTTTTAAAACACAAAAAGACAATTACAGTTGAAATAACAATGAACAAATTCAGTTATAGCAACCAAATTTTACATTAAATGTATGAAATCAGCAGAGGATTGCACCCACTAGTAACGGATGATTAACCCCTTAATACCCAAAAACGGATAAACAAATTAACAGTTAACGTTTTTATCACAGTCAAACACACTGTCACAGGTCTGCTGTGACTGATTACCTCCCTCAAATATAAATTTTGAAGACCCCTGAGCTCTCCGGAGACGTCCTGGATCAAGGAGGAAGAAACAGGAAGACTATGATTGAATTTTAACTGCGCAACAAGGCGCTAACACAAAGCCCCTCCAAGTCATATTACACAGTGGGAGACCAGCTATAACGGTTTCTATGCAGAAATATATGTTAGCCATGTGGAAAAAATCATGCCCAAAGAGATTTATCACCAAGTACCTCACAAAACGATTAACATGCCAGTAAACGTTTTTAAAAAAACAAAACAACATTTCATATGTTGTGTAAAGTTATCACTAAGCCTGCTACCAGTCGCTTCTACTGCAGTTAAGGCTCATACATTATTACAGTATTACCAGTATTTTTTCAGTCAAGATCTATTCCATAGAAAATAACTCTACTGTGTATACATTTACCAGCCTGATACCAGTCGCTACTACTGCATTTTAGGCTGTACTTACATCATATGGGTATCGGCAGTGTTTTCTTAGTCAATTCCATTCCTAGAAAATATTTTACTGCACATACCTCATTTGCAGGGGGCCCCGCATGCTATTCCCTTTTCTGAAGTTACCCCACTCCTCAGAATGTGCGAGAACAGCCAGTGGATCTTAGTTACGTCTGCTAAGATCATAGAAAATGCAGGCAGATTCTTCTTCCAATACTGAATGAGAGAAAAAACAGCACACTCCGGTGCCATTTAAAATAACAAACTTTTGATTGAAGAATAACTAATTAAAAAAACTCCTAACTCCTCTCACGACCTCCTTCTTTGTTGAGTGTTGCAAGAGAATGACAGGATATGACATGTGAGGGGAGGAGCTATATAGCAGCTCTGCTTGGGTGATCCTTTTGCAACTTCCTGTTGGGAAGGAGAATATATCCCATAAGTAATGGATGACCCGTGGACTGACTACACTTAACAAGAGAAAGTTATCCCTGGCTTCTCCCATTCTTGTGCAATAATCCCTTTTGCACGGTCTGGAACAGGAAACACTTCCACAGAGGAAGGAACATCGTAGTATTTATTAAGTTTACTAGATTTCTAAGGGTTGACAACGACAGGAATATCAGAGTCGTCCAACGTAGCCAAAACCTCCTTAAACAATACACAAAGGTGTGCAAGCCTAAATTTGAAGGTTACTACTTCAGCATCAGATGAAGGAATTATACTATCCGAATCTGAGATTTCACTATCAGAGGCTACCAACGTATCCTCCTCATCAGACTTATGAGGGAGGGCAACCTGAGTAGCAGAATTTGGAACAGAAACCTTATTATCTGAATCTCTAATTTTCCTCTTGCACTTCCCCTTTAGCATAGGAAAAGCAGATAATGCTGCAGATACAGCAGAGGATACCTGGGCAGCAATATCTACAGGCAAATAAACTCCTCCAGGAGGCTGAGAGGAATTGCAGGGCACTATATGTGTAGCCATAGAGGATTGGGACATTAGAGGAGGAAGCTGTGGCAATGCCTGAACAGCATCATCCTGAGAGACATGAGGCTAACAAAACGTTAATCTTTATTTTTTTTTTTAAAGTCTTTTTCTGAACATGAGGTAGAAAAACAATATGGGCCTCAAGACATAAAGAACCTTTATTCATGGGAACAGACCCCTGTTCCAAAACCATGATAAAAAAGCCCCATTCACTTATCTTATGACCACAAATAATTATGCACTTTCACTTTAAGGAAATTAAATGATCGTTTTACAATTATGCACTTTCATGGAACAATGTTTTCTTTCATGTTAAAAAAGAAAGCTACACACTCAGAAGATAAACAAACGATATGCCACTACTCAGAGACAGCTGAAAATGGCACTGTTTCATTCTGAACCAGAGGAGGAGGCTGTGTCACATGGTCGGACCCAGAGGCACCTGAAAATGGTACCACTCCGCTCTCAGCCGAAGGAGGTGGGGATACAGATCGGCAAAGAATGAAGTGCGCAGAAAACTAAACGTGCACTTCATTCTCACAGTCAAGTACCTCATAGCCAAAAAGACAGTGAGCCCATTCACTGCTAAATAACATATTAAGCAAAGTCTTCTGTCTCTTGTAAAAAAAACAAAAAAAAAACACGTTTACACCTACATGAAAAAAACATCTAAGCAACAAAGTTCTCTGAGAGCTCTCCCAATCCCCAAACTGGTTACATACCACTGTACTACAGTGGAATCTAGCATAACTTCCGGGAATAAAAATTACGGAGGAACTGAAAGTGCTAAAAATAAACTAAACAACAGCCTCTGGGGATGATTCCCACATATAATGAAATTAACCCCATAAGTCTCACACATAATTAAGTGCCTGCCACTACTAATTAAAATCCTTCCCAAGGATTTAAATAAGTCCCAAGAAAAGCTGCAGGAAAACCCTTCCTAGTGCAAGTCTCCTAACCTAGAAGACAAAAGCACTTACCTGCAATCTAGCCGTCTGGCAGGAGGACAGCATACAAGGCGTGAAAGGACACATAGAGGCCGAATTATCAAATGTCTGTCGGACCTGATCCAACAGTGTGGATCAGGTCCGACAGACATCGCTGAATGCGGAGAGCAATACGCTCTCCGTATTCAGCATTGCACCAGCAGCTCACAAGAGCTGCTTGTGCAATGGCGCCCCCTGCAGACTCGCGGCCAATCGGCCGCCAGCAGGGGGGTGTCAATCAACCTGATCGTACTGGATCGGGTTAAATTCCGTCGATGTCTGTCCGCCTGCTCAGAGCAGGTGAACAGGGTTATGGAGCAGTGGTCTTTAGACCGCTGCTTCATAACTGCTGTTTCTGGCGAGAAACACAGGGCGTCAAGCTCCATTCGGAGCTTGATAGATAGGCCCCATACTCCTTACAGAGACCTGTAGGGATAAACAAAGAACAGAGTAAACCTACTCTGGCTTTCTATACCATGGGCAGCAAATATGTTATGAAAACAGAGCAAGGCCCACCTCACAAGTTCCTAACTGCTTTAAAGCCACCACTACTCTACTGCTGAGATTGACGTGGACAACAGCTATACCCAAAAAACTTGGGTAGTGAAAAGAAATCCAATTTTCTTCAGACACCAAAACTTCACCTCCTCCATTGACAGAGGCAAAGAGAATGACTGGGGATTATGGGTAGGGGAGTGACACAGCTTTGCTGTGGTGCTCTTTGCCTCCTCCTGCTGGCCAGGAGTGATATTCCCACTAGTAACTGATGACGTTGTGGACTCTCCATATCATAGGAAAGAGAACTGATAGTATAGATATCCTAGGTAAGGCAATACACATGGATGACAGGAGGGTGTAGGTAGGTGGCAAAATAGACTAAGATTTATTAAGGTTGTTGAGGAGGAGTAAATATAAGAGTTTGGACTAAGATCTACTACAAGCTACATAGTCGTGGCTCATTCACTTCTGCCTAGGGCTTCTGTGACAGTCAGAATACACCAAGCAGGCAGAGTGGCAGTTAAGTTGGATACACTTAAGTCATAGTCTATAGTAGTGCATTACATTTACAGATTCAATGAGAGCTGTGAAATAATCAATATTTTTTATTTTTAAAAAACCAAGCTAGTTGCTGAGTATAAAGGGATAGAAATGTCAAAATTAAAATGTGCATGGATGCATTTCAAGTGAAATAGATACATTTTTGCAATATACTTACATTAGCAAAAATGTTTCTATTAAAATGTATTACTGTTTTTCTGCAGCATACACACACATAGAGAGTTAGTAGTGGCTTTTGTGACACAAATTATGTCTTTACAGAAGCAATACACACCACCGCCAGCTGTCTGAACTTAAATAATGGTACACAGGTCCTCAAAGGATATGTGTGTATGCAGCAGAAAAAAACAGTAATAACTTTTACTGGAACCATTTTGCTAATGGAAGTATATGAACAAAGTTCCAATGTAAACAAATAAGTCAAAATTGATATCACCCGATCATTCATATGACCGCATGATTTCAATGACGGGATTGTGTCGGGGGGGAAGGAGTGCCTATGATGCTAAGCAACCCTTCCTGCCCGCGATCCCATTCAGGAAATGCCTATGGCTTCAGTAAAGCCAAACAGCTGGGAATTCCATGTTCCATGCCGTCCTAACAGTGCTTAAGCCCAGTGCAGTTAGGGCAGCATAAAACGGTAGGCAGGGGTTAAGAAGATAAAAATAAAAAAAAACAGAAAATAAAGAGTGCCCTTCTGTCACACAATTATATAAAAAATGGGCTGCATAATGAAGTTACAGCAGGAGCCATAGTTTTGATTACTATGTATTAGTAGGACCTAGCTATTTTGAATGTCACTCCTATTTTTAGATAACTAAGTTGAAAACTAAAGATTGCAGTTTGATTTTTAGGTGTTGTGGAATGGATTATATAGTTTAGAGATAGTTAGATCAGAAGAGAAGCAAGTGAAATAAACCTTACTTTGGATTTGAGAATTACTATAACATAAAAGCCCAAATTCAGATAGAACATTCAATTTTAAAGCATTTTCTTGGTTTTCTTTTTATCCTTTGTTGAAAAGCAGGAAGGTTCAGGAGGTTGCACATGTCTGCAGCACTATTTGACAGCACTTTTGCATCAATGTTATCAATTTTATAAATTAGCAAGAGCACTAGATGGCAGTGATGAAAACATGTGCACGCTACCTATCTAGAATAACACGAAAACGATGCAAATTTGATAAAAGAAGTAAATTGTATTCTCTATCTGAATCATGAAAGAAAAAATTGGGTTTCATATCCCTTTAAAAGGTAAAATATGTTATCATGCACATATGTGCGATTTTCATTGATATGAAACCATAGGTACCTTGTTCTTGGTAAAAATGTTTTTCTTTTTGAATGAAAATAGTATAACATCTCTGAAATCAGCTGGATGCTTCACATGAATTTCCTCAGCTCGATACTGCAGGACACGAGATGTCTTGTTGATAATCCAATAGGGGCTGAAGACAGAAAGAATCACACGGTTGGCAACGCGTTTCACATGCATAGTGAGGTCCACCGTCATCACTTCAGAGGTGTCTGCAGTGAAGCACACAGGAAAGAACTCAGGAAGCTCTTGACGGACACGGAAATGCCCATTCCAGTTCTTGCCTTGGTACTTAATTAAGACAAGCTCCATAATTTCTCCAGCTATACGTGAGTGCAGAACGTCAGCAGTGCTTCCCTCTGCCAATTCATGGGCATCTGCAGTACCCTGAACAAAAACAAAAAGTCAGTGTCACAAAACCAATCTACAGATTCTAAATAATATTGAGAGTTATTATTATTTTGTGGAAAAGTGTAGTTTAACCTCTTAAGGACATATGACAGAATTTTTCCGTCATAAAACAATTGAGCAAACTGAAAGCTGTGTCCTTAAAGGGTTAAATTAGAGCTTGGTCATAATTATTGCAAATGAAAATCAAACAGCAGTTTTGCTAAACTCTATCTTCCGATATTGCTATAGATCACTTTCTCATTTTCCTGGCAAAAGAAAAAAAAAATCATATTTCTTTTCATAAGTTGAACAAAAACTCCTAAAATTATATCATTTCACAATTTAAAATACTCTAAAATAACATACAGAAAAATGAAGTACAAACACAGCACATTTAAATTGTGCTAACGAAATATAATTACAGGATACTTGTTTAAACAAATTAGATGATCATTGGAGTACTTAATCTGATTTACACTTTCAGTGTGTTCAGCATTGTGAATGAAACATGACTTTAGTTCAAAAACAAAAAGAAACTTACGGCTAGATTTAGAGTTCTGCGGCCAAAGGGGTGCGTTAGCTACGCGTGCTTTTTTCCCCCCGCACCTTTTAAATACCGCTGGTATTTAGAGTTCACAGAATGGCTGCGTTAGGCTCCAAAAAAGGGAGCGTAGAGCATAATTAACGCCACTGCAACTCTCGATACCAGCGGTGCTTACGGACGCGGCTAGCTTCAAAAACGTGCTCGCGCACGATTCCCCCATAGAAAAAAATGGGGCTGTTTGAGCTGAAAAAAAACTAACACCTGCAAAAAAGCAGCGTTCAGCTCCTAATGCAGCTACATTGTTTTCTATGGAGAAGCACTTCCTAAGTCTGCACCTAACACACTAACATGTACCCCGAGTCTAAACACCCCTAACCTTACACTTATTAACCCCTAATCTGCCGACCCTGCTATCGCTGACACCTGCATATTATTATTAACCCCTAATCTGCCGCTCCGTATACCGACGCTACCTACATTATACCTATGTACCCCTAATCTGCTGCCCCTAACACCGCCGACCCCTATATTATATTTATTAACCCCTAATCTGCCCCCCACAACGTCGCCTCCATCTACCTACAATAATTAACCCCTAATCTGCCGACCGAACCGCACCGCTACTATAATAAATGTATTAACCCCTAATCCACCTCACTCCCGCCTCAATAACCCTATAATAAATAGTATTAACCCCTAATCTGCCCTCCCTAACATCGCCGACACCTAACTTCAAACATTAACCTCTAATCTGCCGACCGGATCGCACCGCTACTATAATAAATGTATTAACCCCTAAAGCTAATTCTAACCCTAACACTAACACCCCCCTAAGTTAAATATAATTAAAATCTAACTAAATAAATTAACTCTTATTAAATAAATTATTCCTATTTAAAGCTAAATACTTACCTGTAAAATAAACCCTAATATAGCTACAATATAAATTATAATTATATTGTAGCTATTTTAGGATTTATATTTATTTTACAGGTAACTTTGTAATTATTTTAACCAGGTACAATAGCTATTAAATAGTTAATAACTATTTAATAGCTACCTAGTTAAAATAATTACAAAATTACCTGTAAAATAAATCCTAACCTAAGTTACAATTAAACCTAACACTACACTATCAATAAATAAATTAAATAAAATACCTACAATTACCTACAATTAAACCTAACACTACACTATCAATAAATTAATTAAATACAATACCTACAAATAAATACATTTAAATAAACTAACTAAAGTACAAAAAATAAAAAAGAACTAAGTTACAAAAAATAAAAAAATATTTACAAACATTAGAAAAATATTACAACAATTTTAAACTAATTACACCTACTCTAAGCCCCCTAATAAAATAACAAAGCCCCCCAAAATAAAAAAAATGCCCTACCCTATTCTAAATTAAAACAGTTCAAAACTCTTTTACCTTACCAGCCCTTAAAAGGGCCCTTTGTGGGGCATGCCCCAAAGAATTCAGCTCTTCTGCCTGTAAAAGAAAAATACAACCCCCCCAACATTAAAACCCACCACCCACATACCCCTAATCTAACCCAAACCCCCTTAAATAAACCTAACACTACCCCAATGAAGATCATCCTACCTTGTCTTCACCACACTGGGTATCACACCGATCCGTCCTGGCTCCGAAGTCTTCATCCAAGCCCAAGCAGGGGCTAGCGATCCATAACCCGGCGAAGTCTTCTATCAAGCGTCGGCTGAAGAGGTCCAGAAGAGGCTCGAAAGTCTTCATCCTATCCGGGAAGAAGAGGCGATCCGGACCGGCAACCATCTTGATCCAAGCGGCATCTTCTATCTTCATCCGAGGACTAACGGCTCCATCCTAAAGACCTCCAGCGCGGATCTATCCTCTTCTTCCGACGTCCAACTGAAGAATGAAGGTTCCTTTAAGGGACGTCATCCAAGATGGCGTCCCTCAAATTCCGATTGGCTGATAGGATTCTATCAGCCAATCGGAATTAAGGTAGGAAAATTCTGATTGGCTGATGGAATCAGCCAATCAGATTGAGCTCGCATTCTATTGGCTGATCGGAACTATAATAAATGTATTAACCCCTAAAGCTAATTCTAACCCTAACACTAACACCCCTCTAAGTTAAATATAATTAAAATCTAACAAAATAAATTAACTCTTATTAAATAAATTATTCCTATTTAAAGCTAAATACTTACCTGTAAAATAAACCCTAATATAGCTACAATATAAATTATAATTATATTGTAGCTATTTTAGGATTTATATTTATTTTACAGGTAACTTTGTAATTATTTTAACCAGGTACAATAGCTATTATAGCTGCTTGGGCTTGGATGAAGACTTCGGAGCCAGGACGGATCGGTGTGATACCCGGTGTGGTGAAGACAAGGTAGGATGATCTTCAGGGGGGTAGTGTTAGGTTTATTTAAGGGGGGTTTGGGTTAGATTAGGGGTATGTGGGTGGTGGGTTTTAATGTTGGGGGGGGGGTTGTATTTTTCTTTTACAGGCAAAAGAGCTGAATTCTTTGGGGCATGCCCCACAAAGGGCCCTTTTAAGGGCTGGTAAGGTAAAAGAGCTTTGAACTTTTTTAATTTAGAATAGGGTAGGGCATTTTTTTTATTTTGGGGGGCTTTGTTATTTTATTAGGGGGCTTAGAGTAGGTGTAATTAGTTTAAAATTGTTGTAATATTTTTCTAATGTTTGTAAATATTTTTTTATTTTTTGTACTTTAGTTAGTTTATTTAAATGTATTTATTTGTAGGTATTGTATTTAATTAATTTATTGATAGTGTAGTGTTAGGTTTAATTGTAGGTAATTGTAGGTATTTTATTTAATTTATTTATTGATAGTGTAGTGTTAGGTTTAATTGTAACTTAGGTTAGGATTTATTTTACAGGTAATTGTGTAATTATTTTAACTAGGTAGCTATTAAATAGTTACTTACTATTTAATAGCTATTGTACCTGGTTAAAATAATTACAAATTTGCCTGTAAAATAAATATTAATCCTAAAATAGCAGCAATATAATTATAATTTATATTGTAGCTATATTAGGGTTTATTTTACAGGTAAGTATTTAGCTTTAAATAGGATTAATTTATTTAATAATAGTTAATTTATTTCATTAGATTTAAATTATATTTAAGTTAGGGGGGTGTTAGGGTTAGAATTAGTTTTAGGGGTTAAAAAATTTATTAGAATATCGGTGAGCTCCGGTCGGCAGATTAGGGGTTAATGCTTGAAGTTAGGTGTCGGCGATGTTAGGGAGGGCAGATTAGGGGTTAATACTATTTATTATAGGGTTATTGAGGCGGGAGTGAGGTGGATTAGGGGTTAATAACTTTATTATAGTAGCGGTGAGGTCCGCTCGGCAGATTAGGGGTTAATAAGTGTAGGTAGGTGGCGGCGACGTTGGGGGGGAAGATTAGGGGTTAATAAATATAATATAGGTGTCGGCGGTATTAGGGGCAGCAGATTAGGGGTACATAGGGATAACTTAGCTGGCGGCGGTGTACGGAGCGGCAGATTAGGGGTTAAAAAATTTAATAGAGTGGCGGCGATGTGGGGGGACCTCGGTTTAGGGGTACATAGGTAGTTTATGGGTGTTAGTGTACTTAAGAGCACAGTAGTTAAGAGCTTTATAAACCGGCGTTAGCCCAGAAAGCTCTTAACTCCTGGGTTTTTTCTGCGGCTGGAGTTTTGTTGTTAGATTTCTAACGCTCACTTCAACCACGACTCTAAATACCGGCGTTAGAAAGATCCCATTGAAAAGATAGGATACGCAATTGACGTAAGGGGATCTGCGGTATGGAAAAATCGCGGCTGCAAAGTGAGCGTTAGACCCTTTCCTGACTGACTCCAAATACCAGAGGGTGGTAAAAACCAGCGTTAGGAGCCTCTAACGCTGGTTTTCACGGCTACCGCCCAACTCTAAATCTAGCCGATACTTTATAATTATACAAAGTCTGCTAGGCTAAAGTTAGGATTAAGGTAAGCAATAAAGCATGAAAAAAGTTAATTGAATAATCTGATATTAAAACTAACAGTACAAGTTTGTGCACAGCTGGAATAGAGAAAAAGTAAAATGACAGACTTTCTAGCACACTACTTAATACTTAAAGGGAAGAGAAACCCCAACTTTTTTTTTTGTTATTCAGATAGAGCATACAATTGTAAACACCTTTCTAATTTACTTCTATTATCTAATTTGCTAGTTTTCTTGGTATCTAGCTAGGCTGAGGAGCTGGAAGCTAGTTGCTGATTGGTGGCTGCACATGTATGTCTGTTGTCACTGGCTTACCGATGTGTTTAGCTAGTTCCAAGAAGTGCATTGCTGCTCCTTCAATAAAGGATACCAAGAGAATGAAGCAAAATTGATAATAGAAGTAAATTGAAAAGTTGTTTAAAAAACATAATTTATGCTTACCTGATAAATTCCTTTCTTCTGTAGTGTGATCAGTCCACGGGTCATCATTACTTGTGGGATATTAACTGCTCCCCTACAGGAAGTGCAAGAGGATTCACCCAGCAGAGTTGCTATATAGCTCCTCCCCTCTACGTCACCTCCAGTCATTCGACCAAGGACCAACGAGAAAGGAGAAGCCAAGGGTGTAGTGGTGACTGGAGTATAATTTAAAAAATATTTACCTGCCTTAAAAAACAGGGCGGGCCGTGGACTGATCACACTACAGAAGAAAGGAATTTATCAGGTAAGCATAAATTATGTTTTCTTCTGTTAAGTGTGATCAGTCCACGGGTCATCATTACTTGTGGGATACCAATACCAAAGCAAAAGTACACGGATGACGGGAGGGATAGGCAGGCTCTTTATACAGAAGGAACCACTGCCTGAAGAACCTTTCTCCCAAAAATAGCCTCCGAGGAAGCAAAAGTGTCAAATTTGTAAAATTTGGAAAAAGTATGAAGCGAAGACCAAGTTGCAGCCTTGCAAATCTGTTCAACAGAGGCCTCATTCTTAAAGGCCCAAGTGGAAGCCACAGCTCTAGTGGAATGAGCTGTAATTCTTTCAGGAGGCTGCTGTCCAGCAGTCTCATAAGCTAAACGAATTATGCTACGAAGCCAAAAAGAGAGAGAGGTAGCAGAAGCTTTTTGACCTCTCCTCTGACCAGAGTAAACGACAAACAGGGAAGACGTTTGTCGAAAATCTTTAGTTGCCTGTAAATAAAATTTAAGGGCACGAACTACATCCAGATTGTGCAAAAGACGTTCCTTCCTCGAAGAAGGATTTGGGCACAAGGATGGAACAACAATCTCCTGATTGATATTCCTGTTAGTGACTACCTTAGGTAAGAACCCAGGCTTAGTACGCAGAACTACCTTATCCGAGTGAAAAATCAAATAAGGAGAATCACAATGTAAGGCTGATAACTCAGAGACTCTTCGAGCCGAGGAAATAGCCATTAAAAATAGAACTTTCCAAGATAACAACTTTATATCAATGGAATTAAGGGGTTCAAACGGAACACCCTGTAAAACGTTAAGAACAAGGTTTAAACTCCATGGTGGAGCCACAGCTTTAAACACAGGTTTAATCCTGGCCAAAGCCTGACAAAAAGCCTGAACGTCTGGAACTTCTGACAGACGCTTGTGTAACAGAATGGACAGAGCTGAGATCTGTCCCTTTAAGGAACTAGCGGATAACCCCTTTTCTAAACCTTCTTGTAGAAAAGACAATATCCTAGGAATCCTAACCTTACTCCAAGAGTAACCTTTGGATTCGCACCAATATAGGTATTTACGCCATATTTTATGGTAAATCTTTCTGGTGACAGGCTTCCTAGCCTGTATTAAGGTATCAATAACTGACTCAGAAAAACCACGCTTTGATAAGATCAAGCGTTCAATTTCCAAGCAGTCAGCTTCAGAGAAGTTAGATTTTGATGTTTGAAAGGACCCTGAATCAGAAGGTCCTGTTTCAGAGGTAACGACCAAGGTGGACAGAATGACATGTCCACCAGATCTGTATACCAAGTCCTGCGTGGCCATGCAGGCGCTATTAGAATCACTGATGCTTTCTCCTGTTTGATTCTGGCAATCAATCGAGGAAGCATCGGGAAAGGTGGAAACACATAAGCCATCCTGAAGGTCCATGGTGCTGTCAAGGCATCTATCAGGACCGCTCCCGGATCCCTGGATCTGGACCCGTAGCGCGGAAGCTTGGCGTTCTGTCGAGACGCCATGAGATCTATCTCTGGTTTGCCCCAACGTGGAAGTATTTGGGCAAAGACCTCTGGATGAAGTTCCCACTCCCCCGGATGAAAAGTCTGACGACTTAAGAAATCCGCCTCCCAGTTCTCCACTCCCGGGATGTGGATTGCAGACAGGTGGCAAGAGTGAGACTCTGCCCAGCGAATTATCTTCGATACTTCCATCATTGCTAGGGAGCTTCTTGTCCCTCATTGATGGTTGATATAAGCTACAGTCGTGATGTTGTTCGACTGGAACCTGATGAACCCCCGAGTTGCTAACTGGGGCCAAGCCAGAAGAGCATTGAGGACTGCTCTCAATTCCAGAATGTTTATTGGAAGAAGACTCTCCTCCTGATTCCATAGTCCCTGAGCCTTCAGAGAATTCCAGACAGCGCCCCAACCTAGTAGGCTGGCGTCTGTTGTTACAATTGACCAGTCTGGCCTGCTGAATGGCATTCCCCTGGACAGATGTGGCCGATAAAGCCACCATAGAAGAGAATTTCTGGTCTCTTGAATGGAATGAAGGACACGGCATGCATTTTGAAGTTTTGTTAACCTGTCCTCTGTCAGGTAAATCTTCATTTCTACAGAATCTATCAGAGTCCCCAGGAAGGGAACTCTTGTGAGTGGAAAGAGAGAACTTTTCTCTTCGTTCACTTTCCATCCATGCGACCTTAGAAATGCCAGTACTATCTCTGTATGAGATTTGGCAGTTTGAAAGCTTGAAGCTTGTATCAGTATGTCGTCTAAGTACGGAGCTACTGAAATTCCTTGCGGTCTTAGTACCGCCAGAAGAGTGCCCAGAACCTTTGTGAAGATTCTTGGAGCCGTAGCCAGTCCGAATGGAAGAGCTACAAACTGGTAATGCCTGTCTAAAAAGGCAAACCTTAGATACCGGTAATGACTTCTGTGAATCGGTATGTGAAGGTAAGCATCCTTTAAATCCACTGTGGTCAAGTACTGACCCTCTTGGATCATGGGCAAAATTGTTCGAATAGTTTCCATCTTGAACGATGGAACTCTTAGGAATTTGTTTAGGATCTTTAAATCCAAGATTGGCCTGAAGGTTCCCTCTTTTTGGGAACTACAAACAGATTTGAGTAAAACCCTTGTCCTTGTTCCAACCGCGGAACTGGATGGATCACTCCCATTAATAAAAGATCTTGTACGCAGCGTAGAAACGATTCCTTCTTTGTTAGGTTTGTTGACAACCTTGACAGATGAAATCTCCCTCTTGGGGGAGAGGATTTGAAGTCCAGAAGGTATCCCTGAGATATGATCTCTAACGCCCAGGGATCCTGAACATCTCTTGCCCAAGCCTGGGCGAAGAGGGAAAGTCTGCCCCCCACTAGATCCGGTCCCGGATCGGGGGCCCTCAATTCATGCTGTCTTAGGGGCAGCAGCAGGTTTTCTGGCCTGTTTGCCCCTGTTCCAGGACTGGTTAGGTTTCCAGCCTTGTCTGTAGCGAGCAACAGCTCCTTCCTGTTTTGGTGCAGAGGAAGTTGATGCTGCTCCTGCTTTGAAATTACGAAAGGAACGAAAATTGGACTGTCTAGCCTTGGCTTTGGCCTTGTCCTGAGGCAGGGCATGACCTTTACCTCCTGTAATGTCATCAATAATCTCTTTCAAGCCGGGCCCGAATAAGGTCTGCCCTTTGAAAGGAATATTAAGCAATTTAGATTTAGACGTAACATCAGCTGACCAGGATTTTAGCCACAGAGCTCTGCGTGCCTGAATGGCGAATCCTGAATTTTTAGCCGCAAGTTTAGTTAAATGTACTACGGCATCTGAAATAAATGAATTAGCTAACTTAAGGAATTTAAGTTTGTGTGTGATGTCATCTAGTGTGGATGATTGAAGTGTCTCTTCCAGAGACTCAAACCAAAATGCTGCTGCAGCCGTGACAGGCGCAATACATGCAAGAGGTTGCAATATAAACCCTTGTTGAACAAACATTTTCTTAAGGTAACCCTCTAATTTTTTATCCATTGGATCTGAAAAAGCACAGCTATCCTCCACTGGGATAGTGGTACGCTTAGCTAAAGTAGAAACTGCTCCCTCCACCTTAGGGACCATTTGCCATAAGTTCCGTGTGGCGGCGTCTATTGGAAACATTTTTCTGAATATAGGAGGGGGTGAGAAAGGCACACCGGGTCTATCCCACTCCTTAGTAACAATGTCAGTAAGTCTCTTAGGTATAGGAAAAACGTCAGTACTCGTCGGTACCGCAAAATATTTATCCAACCTACACATTTTTTCTGGGATTGCAACTGTGTTACAATCATTCAGAGCCGCTAATACCTCCCCTAGTAACACACGGAGGTTCTCAAGCTTAAATTTAAAATTTTAAATGTCTGAGTCCAGTTTATTTGGATCAGAACCGTCACCCACAGAATGAAGCTCTCCGTCTTCCCGTTCTGCAAACTGTGACGCAGTATCAGACATGGCCCTTGCATTATCAGCGCACTCTGTTCTCATCCCAGAGTGATCACGTTTACCTCTTAGTTCTGGTAGTTTAGCCAAAACTTCAGTCATAACAGTAGCCATATCTTGTAATGTGATTTGTAATGGCCGCCCAGATGCACTCGGCGCTACAATATCACGCACCTCCTGAGCGGGAGATGCAGGTACTGACACGTGAGGCGAGTTAGTCGGCATAACTCTCCCCTCGTTGTTTGGTGAAATATGTTCAATTTGTACAGATTGACTGTTTTTTAAAGTAGCATCAATACATTTAGTACATAAATTTCTATTGGGCTCCACTTTGGCATTAACACATATAGCACAGAGATATTCCTCTGAATCAGACATGTTTAACACACTAGCAAATAAACAGCAACTTGGAAATACTTTTCAAAGTAATTTACAAATAATATGAAAACGAACTGTGCCTTTAAGAAGCACAGAAAATATTATAACAGATAAAATAATTAAGTTATAGCATCAATCTTTGTCAGAATATACAGTTTTAGCAAAGGATTGTTCCCCTCAGCAAATGATAACTAACCCAGGCAGCAGAAAAAAATACACAAATAAACGTTTTTTATATCACAGTCAATACAATCAGCACAGCTCTGCTGTATGATTACTTCCCTCAAAAAAGACTCTTGAGATCCCTGAACTCTGTAGAGATGAACCGGATCATGCAGGAAGAAAATGAACCTCTGACTGAGTTTTTCTGATGCATAGTGAAAGCACCAAAATGGCCCCTCCCCCACACACATAACAGTGAGAGGGATCAGTGAACTGCTCTAATTTAAATCAAAACTATTGCCAAGTGGAAAAATAGTGCCCAAAACATTTTTTCACCCAGTACCTCAGAGAAAAAAAAAAACGTTTTTACATGCCAGCAAAAAAACGTTTTACCTCAATAATTAATTGTCATTTAAAACCTATTGCAAGTCCCTGCAAAATAGGTTAAGTCTATGTATACAGTTTAAAAGCCAGAGAAGTACCATTTCCCAGAAAACTGAAGTGTAAAATATACATACATGACAGCCTGATATCAGCTACATCTACTGCATTCAAGGCTGAGTTTACATTATAACGGTATGGCAGGATTTTCTCATCAATTCCATTGTCAGAAAATAATAAGCTGCTACATACCTCTTTGCAGATTAATCTGCCCGCTGTCCCCTGATCTGAAGTTTACCTCTCCTCAGATGGCCGAGAAACAGCAATATGATCTTAACTACTCCGGCTAAAATCATAGAAAAACTCAGGTAGATTCTTCTTCAAATTCTACCAGAGAAGGAATAACACACTCCGGTGCTATTATAAAATAACAAACTTTTGATTGAAGATATAAAAACTAAATATATCACCATAGTCCTCTCACACATCCTATCTAGTCGTTGGGTGCAAGAGAATGACTGGGGGTGACGTAGAGGGGAGGAGCTATATAGCAACTCTGCTGGGTGAATCCTCTTGCACTTCCTGTAGGGGAGCAGTTAATATCCCACAAGTAATGATGACCCGTGGACTGATCACACTTAACAGAAGAAATGTGTATTCTATCTGCATCATGAAATAAAACTATTAGGTTTCATGTCCCTTTAATTGACATAAAGACATTTAACAATAAATCCAAATAAAACAATGATTAAGGTAATAAAAGACGATAAATGTGAAATAACTACATCTATGCTTACCTTATAAATTCATTTATTTATTTTATGGTGGTAAGAATCCACAAGTCATTACCTTCTGGGATTCAACTTCTGGCTAGTGTGAGGAGGCAAATAATCTCAAAACTCTAAGTGCACTTAATCCCTCCCACCTCTATGGTTTGCTAGTCTGATGTATAACTAAGCAAGGGGAAGTAGAAAAGGGTAGGAAACGACAAAGCAGAGGAAACTAGAACTGATGCCAAAATAAAATAGACTGGGCAAGTCTCGTGGACTCTCGTCACCATGAAATACATAAATTTATTAGGTAAGCATAAATTTAGTTTTCTTTCATAAAGGTGGTGGGAGTCCACAAGCCATTTCTCCTGGTAACTAATACCCAAGCTGTGGAGTCCACAAATAATATTGGACGGGACAAAAAAAAATCTTGAAAAGCACCTAAATTTCCAGACACTGCTGCCTGGAGGACATTCATACCAAAAGCTACTTCCGAAGAAGCACAAACATCAAAATGGAAAATGAAGTCTCATTTTAGAAAGCCCAGGGAGTAGAACTGATCTAGTTAAATGGATAATATACATCAATTTTAATATAACTGCATGTAATAGACACTACTATAAAGAAGAATATGCACAGATATTGATCTACAAATCCTGTATAAAACCTTTTAAAAACTTATTAGAAGCTCCAAGTTTAGCACTGTTGATGAGGTTAAGCTGGGACACCCAGAGAAAGGGGCTGGGAGCAGATACTCTCGCCCTCCTCCCTTCCCTGCATATGCAAAGACAGATTAGACAAACAGAAGCCAGCAGTAGGACTGTAAACAGGAGTGTACATCTAACACTTTGGGGCATGGTTAGGAGTCTGCAAATCAGCACAATTTAATAAAAAAAAATAAGTGAAACTATACATTGTTACAAAAAGACTCCAAGATGGACTATATAAATGGATCATCTACAAAACATTTAGGCAAAGAAAAATCTAGTGTACAATGGCCATTTAAATAGGCTAAATGTGTTATGGAGAAGACTCTCCACCTCAAAGTAAGCCTTGAATCAAAAGTTTAAGTCAAGAAGCTAAAGAAATAGCTGTGGCCTACTGGGTTCTACGTGACCCAGAGAAATGAATAAGCAATTTAAGGGTTGTCTAAAATCCATGTAGCATGAAAATAGAATTTCAAAGCTCTTAATACATCAAAATTATGAAGCAACCAATCTTTTGAATTTTGTGGATTAAGACACAGAGAAGGAACTAGAAGCTAATATCAGAAGAAACTGCCTTAGATTAAAAAAATAATAATCTAATTTAGTCCTTAAGACCACCTTATCCTGGAGACAAAGTAGATAAGAAAACATGCAAGAGAGAGCAGACAATTCAGAAACTATTTTTGGCAGAAGATATTGCTAAAAGAAGCAGTACCTTCCAGGACATACAATTATTGTCTAAACTAAGCATAGGCTCAAAAGGAGAGGACCTACAAAAAAATAACTCTTAAAGCAAATTGAGGTTCCAAGGGAAAAATTGGTGTAGACACTTGTCTTATCAAGACTAAAGTTTGAACAAAGCTGTAAATGTTAGCACATAAATATGACCCTTTAAATAGCTAGCATATAAACCTTTACCTAAGCCCTCTTGTAAAAAAAATGAAGAATTCTAGGAAATCTTAAAGAATGTCTGCCAAAATCTAGTTTTCAAAGCAGAAAAGAAAAAACTTTCCAACACGAATGAAAGATTTATCTTGTAAACAGCTTTCTGGCCTGAATTAATGTTTCAACTACAGCACCATAAACCATTTGTTATAACAATAGACATTTAACCTGCAGGGCTTCAAACTGAGAAACTCAAGATCTTGATGATAGAAGAGACCTTGGGACAGTAGGTTGTGTCTTAGCAATCAGAAACACTAAGAGCTCTTGAGAGCCGAGTGATACTTCTTTGTAAAAGAATAGTAGTTACAAATATTTAAACCAGATGAAAAGACCAGGGAGTTGCTAGATGCATCTATCAACTCCGCCTGAGGAACCCTGAATCTCGCAAATGATCTGGGAAGTTTGTCGAACAAACGAGAAGTCATCAGGTCTGCTTTTGGAAGACCCCCACAGATCGACGATCTGGTAGAAGTCATCCAAATGGAGAAACCATTCCCCTGGACAAAGGAAATTGCAACTGAGATAGCCTGCTCCACAGTTGTTCACCTGCAATATGAATAGCAGAAAATGAACAGAGATTGTTCTCTGTCTAAGGGAAAAAAATGAAAACTTCCTTCATTGCAAAGGAATTATGAGTACCCCCATGATGATTTATATAGGTCACTGTTGTGGCTTAGTGTGATTTAAAACACAGATAAGTCTCTTCTTCCAGGAGAGGAAAGTTCTGAAGGGTCCTGAGCATTGCATAGAGTTCTAGGATATTTATTGGTAATCCCACCTCCTGAGGAAACCAAACTCCTTGTTCTCTCCTGGTCCTCCATACTGCACCCCAACCCAAGATACTTGCTTCTATTGACTATAGTCTAGGATGGATGTCTCAAGGACAGCCCCAGAGAGAAGATTTGGTGATTCATCCCCTAGGACAGACTATCTCACCTTGGAATCCAAGAGGATTCTTAAAGAAAGTTCTGTATAGTACTTGCATAATTAAAGCTGTATGCAGAGCTAAAGAAGTCTCATATGCAAAAGGAATAGCATCTGAAGCTGCAAACATCAGACCTAACACTTACATGCACAGAGGTACTGTAGGATTGGAAAGAGAATTATGAGTTTATAAACTAATCAGAAGCTTAAAATTCCGTTCATCCGATACAAAAGACTTCTAAAGATTGAGTCGATAAGGACTCCTAGGAAAGTCTGGACTGAGTAAAAAAAAAAACTTTTTGGAACACAAATTCTCCAGTCATGCTTACAAAGAAACAAAGGTTTGTTTGTATGAGATACAGATAAACAGGTAAAGATGGAGCCTGAACCAAGAGCCACTGAAATACCTTGAGTTCCAGGACCTTGGTAGTGGTCTACGTAGATAGTGGTAGTGCTCTACGTAGATAGGGATATGAAGGTAAGCAGCCTTCAAATCTATCACGGACAAATAGGAAAATTGTCCGAATTGTTTGCATCTTGAAAGTAGGAACCCAAATTTAATTAAAGATATTTAATTTAGAATAGACCTGTAAGTTCCTTTTTTTTTCCTGGGAAGAATAAAAAAGGTTTGAACCCTGGTCCTAATTTAGGTACTGGAACTATCACGACCAAGAGTACAATGTCTAAAATATATTGAAGGATTGCAAAAAAGAGTATACCACAATATAAGTCATCCAAAGTATAAATTCCTCCTGGGAGGTAACAATTAGAATAGCATACCAGTGAGGTGGGAGGGATATGGTGCTCTTAAAGGAATAGGAAAGTACAAATTAAACTTGCAAGAATCAGATAGAGCATGCAATTTTAAAAAACTTTTAAATTTACTTCCATTTTCAAATGTGCTTTGTTCTATTGGTATCCATTGTTGAAAATGAATACACACATATCCTACACTAGTGGGAGCTAGCTGGTAATTGGTGCCTGCATACGGTGCCTGCATACATTTGTATCTTGTGATTGGCTAACTAGATCTGTTCAGCTAGCTGCAAGTAGTGCAATCCTCTTCCTTCAACAAAGGATAACAAGAAAACTAAGCATATTTGATAATAAAAGTACATTTGAAAGTTGTTAAAAAATGTATGTTCTATCCGTAAAATGAGTGACATTTTTGGGGTTTTCTGTCCCTTTAATTCTTTGTCTCCTCCTAGTGGCCAGGAGTTGAATCCCAGGAGTAACGGCTTGTGGATAAACCTATTTATAAAATTAATTTCATTTTCTTATTTATTTTTTTCCACAAATTCTCACCACAAATCTTACTACTCAACCTAAGTGTAAGTGGAGTATTACTTTCTATGATATAGCTTTAACTTCTGTCTAAATATGCCTCAGTGATTCAGAGGGCTATAATTAAGATCATAAATCCATCAGATAGTTTAAAAGCAAAGAACATAACATTTCTTTTACACACTTTCCACTCAGAAATTACATGACCAAACATTTCATATTTGCATTGCTTAGCATTTAGTTTACATTGTGTAAGATTGTCTTGAATTCAAAGTTATTTGAGATATATACATATATAAAGCTGAAAAACAAAATGTATGCTTACCTGATACATTTATTTATTTCCAGGCATGGAGAGTCCATAAATCATTCCAATTACTAGTGGGATATTCACTCCTGGCCAGCAGGAGAAAGCAAAGAGCACTCCAGCAGAGCTGTTAAGTGTCACTTCCCTTACCCATAACCCCCAGTCATTCGGCCGAAGGGAAATGGAAAAAGAAGATAACACAAAAGGTATAGAGGTGCCTGAGGTTTGTACAAAAAAAACTGCTGTCTTAAATTAAAATAAAGATGGGTCGTGGACTCTCCATGCATGGAAAGAAAGAAATTTATTAGGTAAGCATAAATTTTGTTTTCTTTCCTATGGCATGGAGAGTCCACAAATCATTCCAATTACTAGTGGGAACCAATACCCAAGCTAGAGGAGACAGAATGAAAGGGAGTGAGAACAAGACAGACGGACCTAAACCGAAGGCACCAGCACTTAAAGAACCTTTCTCCCAAAAGAAGCCTCAGCCGAGGCAAAAGTATCAAATTTGTAGAATTTAGGAAGGGTATGCATAGAGGACCATGTGACCGCCTTGCAAATTTGCTCCACAGAAGCTTCATTTTTGAAAGCCCACGAAGATGAAACTGCTCTAGTGGAATGAGCTGTAATTCTCTCAGGAGGCTGTTGTCCAGCTGTCTCATAAGCCAAACGTATAACACTTCTCAACCAGAGAGAAAGACAGGTAGAAGTGGCCTTCTGCCCTTACGTTTACCAGAGAAAACAACAAACAATACAGAAGTCTGCCAAAAATCCTTAGTGGCTTGAAGGTAAAATTTTAGAGCACACACAACATCCAAGTTATGCAAAAGACGTTCCTTCTGTGAAGAAGGAAGAACAATTTCCTGATTAATATTGCGAACCGACACAACCTTAGGAAGAGATCCCAGCTTAGTGCGGAGGACTGCCTTATCAGCATGAAAAACAAGGTAAGGGGAATCTCTGCGAACTCTGAAAGTTCTGAAACTCTGCGAACAGAACAAATAGCACCAAGAAACAAAACCATCCAAGATAACAATTTAATATCAACAGAATTCATCGGCTCAAATGGACCCTGCTGCAAAATCCTAAGAATAAGATAAAGGCTCCATGGAGGAGCAACAGGTTTAAACACAGGCCTGATACTGACCAGAGCCTGAACAAATGATTGGACATCTGGCAAATCTGCCAGACGTTTGTGCAAAAGAATAGACAGTGCAGAAATCTGACCCTTCAGAGTACTGACTGACATACAGTTCTCCAGGTCCTCCAGAAGAAAAGCCAAAATTCGAGGAACACCACTAAAGGTATTATTCCATACCTTGTGGCAAATTCTGTGAGCAACAGGTTTACGAGCCTGAAGCATGGTATCAATGACCTTCGCAGAGAATCCAAGTCTACCCAAAATAAGACGTTCAATCTCTACACAGTAAGCTTCAGAGAATCTAGATTTGGATGAAGGAAGGGACCTTGAAAGAGAAGGACCTTCTTCAGAGGTAACCTCCAAGGCGGAAGAGATGACATCTTCACCAGATCCGCGAACCAGATCCTGCGAGGCCATGCCGGAGGTATTAGAATCACAGACGCTCTCTCCTGCTTGATACAAGCAATTACTCGTGGAAGGAGAGCATACCGAGGAAAACGGTAAGCTAGATTTAAGTTCCAAGGAACCGCCAGAGCATCTATCAGAATAGCTTGAGGATCTCTTGACCTTGAACCGTACTTTGGAAGCTTGGCGTTTTTACAAGACGCCATCAGATCCAACTCTGGAACCCCCCACTTGAGGGTTATCATTGTGAAAACCTCTGGGTGGAGAGCCCACTCTCTGAGATGAAAGGTCTGCCTGCTCAGAAAATCCGCTTCCCAGTTGTCTACCCTTGGGTTATGGATGGTAGAGATATGACAATTGTGAGACCCCGTCCACTGGAGAATGCGAGTCACCTCCTTCATTGCTAAGGAACTCAGAGTTCCTCCATGGTGGTTGATGTAAGCCACCAAAGTGATGTTGTCTGACTGGAATCTGATAAACCGGACCAAGGCTAGTTGAGGCCAAGTTGTCAAGGCATTGAAGATTGCTCTCCACTCGAAGATGTTTATGGAAAGAGAAGACTCCTCTTGAGTCCACAGACCCTTTGCTTTTAAGGAGCCCCAAACCACTCCCCAGCCTAACAGACTAGCATCTGTGGTCACAATCACCCAGGAAGGTCTCAGGAAGCATGTGCCCCAAGACAGATGGTCCTGTGGAATCAACCACAAGAGAGAGTCTCTTGTTAGGGGACCCAAAGTTATCCTCTGCGAGAGATCCGAATGGTTCCCGTTCCATAGACTGAGCATGCATAGTTGCAGAGGTCTCAGATGGAACCATGCAAAAAAAATCATGTCCATGGAGGCAACCATCAGACCAATCACCTCCATGCATTGAGCAACTGATGGGCGAATAGCAGACTGGAGAGAAAAGCACGATGCAGGAAGTTTGGATTTTTTTACGTCTGTCAGAAAAATCTTCATGGACAGGGAATCTATTATTGTTCCTAAGAAACACACCCTTGTATCTGGTACAAGGGAACTCTTTCCCAGATTCACTTTCCACCTGTGGGAAAGTAGAATAGACAACAACATCTCTGTATGAGATCTTGCTAGATAAAAAGATGACACTTGAACATTATTATTATTATTATTAATAATAATAACAGGTATTTGTAGAGCGCCAACAGATTCTGCAGTGATATAAACATAGTTGGTATACAGGATAACATTTATAGGGATCAAATGGGTAGAGGGCCCTGCCGAGAGTTGCACTGTTGTAGCCGGTTCTTATGAAGGCGATCTGCAAACAGCTGGGCTCATAGAATTACATTCTAAGAGGTTCAAGGGGAAAGCAATGGAGTTAGGAAAGGTTAGTGTTGGTTGTATGCATCCCAGAATAGTAGAGGCTTTATGGAGCGCTTGAAGCTGTTAAAACTAGGGGAGAGTATTGTGGAGCAAGGCAGGGAGTTCCCCAAGATGGGGGCCAGTCTGGGGAAGTCCTGTAAACGGGAATGTGAGGAAGTAACAAGAGAGGAGGAGAGGAGGAGATCGTGAGCAGAGTGAAGGGGACGGGAGGGAGAGTATCTGGAGACAAGGTCAGTTGAGGGCCTAGTATGTCAGAGTGAGGATTTTGTGTTTAAACCTGGAGGCAAGAGGAAGCCAGTGAAGGGATTGGCAGAGGTGTGCAGCAGATGAAGAGCAACATGTAATGAAGATGAGCCTGGCAGAGGCATTCATTATGGATTGTAAAGGAGCTAGGCGGCAGCTAGGTAGACCAGAGAGGAAGAAATCCAGATTGCAGTGGGTCAAGAAGAGAGTTTAGTGTAAGGAAATGGTATGGACATGCATAAACTAGCTTTTCGAGGAGCTTTGAGGCAAGAGGGAGTAGGGAAATTGGACGGTAGTTGGATGGGGAGGTTGGATCGAGGAAAGGTTTTTTTGAGGATAGCTGTGACCAGTGCATGGTTTTAGAGATGAGGGAAATATTCCAGTGCTAAGGGAGAGGTTGAAAATGTGTGTGAGTATGGTGGTGAGGGTAGAAGAGAGGGAGGGGAGTAGCTGTGAGGGGATGGGGTCGAGGGGACAGGTAGTGAGGTGGGAGGACAGTAGAAGGGCAGAAACTTATTCCTAGGTAACAGGGGGCAAAAGAGCTAAATGTATGGGTATCTGGGTTTTGGATGATTGTGAGCTTTTGAAGGGGTGTGAGATTGGTAGTTTGGTGTGAGGGGTAGAAGAAGGGGGGGTTGTAGGGAGGGAAGTGATGTTGCAAGTTAGGAGATGATGGTCAGAAAGAGAAAAAAGGGAGTTTGTGAAATTTGAGATAGTGCATCGATAGCTGAAAATCAGATCAAGGGAGTGACCATCTTTGTGAGTGGGACAGTCAGTCCATTGTGAAAGGCCGAAAGAGGAAGTGAGTTGCAGAAGTTGTTTTGCAGAGGAGGCAGTGGGATTGTCAAGAGGGATGTTGAAGTTGCCAAGAATGAGGGCAGGGGTGTCTAAGGAAAGGAAATAAGGAAGCCAGGCAGCAAAGTGATCTAAAAATCGAGTTAGGGAGCCGTGGGCAGTATATGACTGCTACACGTATAGAGAGGGGAGAAAATAAACTAATCATGTGTGTTTCAAATTAATAAAATGTAAGGGAAGAGAAGGGCTGTATTTGTTGAAAGGTGCAACAAGAGAAAAGTAAAATACCAAGATGTTGTCCAGGTAAGGCGCCACAGCAATTCCCTGAGACCTGACCACTGCCAAAAGAGTCCCCAGAACCTTTGTGAAAATACTGGGAGCTGTAGCAAGGCCAAAAGGAAGGGCAACAAACTGGAAATGTTTGTCCAGAAAGGCAAACCTCAGATATTGGTAATGATGTCTGTGAATGGGAACAGGAAGATATGTGTCCTTCAGATCTATGGTCGCCATGAACTGACCCTCTTGTACCAAAGGAAGAATGAAACGGATGGTCTCCATTTTGAAGGATGGAACCCTGAGGAATTGGTTGAGACAATTTAGGTCCAGGATGGGACGGAAAGTGCCTTCCTTTTTGGGAACTATAAACAGATTTGAATAAAATCCTAGACCCTGTTCCTCTATGGGAACTGGAACAATCACTCCTTTACACAGTTTAAGAAGGCCTCTCTCTTTATCTGGTCCACAGATAACCTTGACAGGTGGAATCTGCCCCTGGGAGGACAGGATTTGAATCCTATTCTGTTACCATGGGCCAGTGTCTACGGCCCAAGGATCCGGAACATTGCATATAAAAGCCTGCCGAAAAAAAGACAGCCTGCCCCCCACTTGATCCAATACAGGATCTGAGGCGGTCCCTTCATGCTGATTTAGAATCAGCGAAAGGCTTCTTGGCTTGCTTTCCTTTATTCCAAAGCTGACTGGACCTCCAAGAAGACTTGGATTGTTACAGCTTGGAAGAGGAGGAGGAAGACTTTTGTCCCTTAAAGTTATGAAAGGAACTAAAATTAGAATTCTGGCGACCCTTAGGTCTGCTCTTTTTATCCTGAGGCAAAGACAAAAGCTTGGACTTGGATGCAATATTAGCAGACTGAGATTTTAACCACAGAGCTCTGCGAACTAAAACAGTGAAACCAGAAATCTTAGCTCCCAGTCTAAGAACTTGCATGTTGGCATCACACATAAAGGTATTGGCCAGCTTGAGAGCCTTGATCCTGTCTTGGATCTCCTCTATAGTAGTCTTTTCTAAGATTAGCTTAGGTAAGTCATTGCACCAATAGGATGCTGCCCTACAACTGTAGCAGTACTAGCAACAGGCTGCCACTGTAATCCCTAATGAATGTACATATTTTTCAAGAAAGCCTCAAACATCTTATCCATGGGATCCTTGAAAAAACAGCAATCTTCAATAGGAATAGTAGTTCTCTTGGCAAGAGTAGAGATAGCTCCCCCTACCTTGGGCACTGTCTGCCAAGAGTTACAAATAAAGTCAGCAACAGGAACATATTTTTAAAAACAGGGGACGGGGAAAAAGGAATCCCTGGTTTATCCCATTCCCGAGTTATGATATCTGCGATACGGTCTGGAACTGGAAACACTTCCACAGATGAGGGTACATCATATACCAAGTTTACTAGACCTCTTTGGATTCTCCGCGACAGACAAGTCAGATTCTTCCAAAGTAGCAAGAATTTCCTTTAAAAGTACTTGGAGGTGTTCTAACTGAAATCTGAAATTAATCGCCTCTGAATCTGCAGAATTGGTCACTAAAGTATAAGAATCTGACAATTTGCCCTCAGAAGCCACTGAGGTATCATCCTCATCAGATAACTGAGACATACTGACTAACGCAGCCTTAACGGAGTCAGAACCCTTATTAACATATATTTTTAGATTTTCTTTTGCGCTTACCAGCAACTGGAAAGGCTGATAACGAGGCTGAAACAGCAGAAGTAATCTGCGCAGCGAAATCCCTAGGTAAATAAACACCCCCAAGAGGTTGTTGCGAGGAACCGCAGGGCACTGCACGTGAAGCTTGGGACGTTTTAGGGGAAAGCTGAGGCATAGTTAGTACAACACTATCCTGAGAGACAGAAGGCTCTAAGAGAGAAATCTTATCTTTAAATAATAAAGTTTTCTTTAGGCAAGAGGAGCAAAACTGCACAGGAGGAATAACATTAGCCTCCAAGCAAAATAAACATTTTTCAAAAGACCCACTTTCTTCATTAGTACCCATAACTATATATAAATTGGTCCCCACAAGAAATTAGCAAAATAAATATTGTGCCCAAAAGAAAATGTTTTTATATAATATACTCTGTGTTAACAACGATACAAAACCCAGCACTGTAATACCTCAGCTCTGCTGAGGACTTTCCACGTCCTGAACCAGTCAATCTCTCCCACGATAAGAGCAGGATTGTAGAAATAGACTTTCAATCAGGAGCTAAAATGTGCACACACACCACTTGTAACTCCGCTACAATAGCAGCACAGTAGATAGTCTTTTAGTCAGGGACTAAAAATGTCCACACACCCTGTTACCATCTCCACTACGATCAGAAATTCGATAAGCGGAAGTGCAGAGGAATGGTTACGTGACCGCAATTAAAAGAAACTGTGCCACCAACAAAAAAACAGTGCGTGAGTAATACAGAAGTTGAAAAATATAGGAATACATTTTTAACACTAAAAACAAACTATCCCCTGCTGAATAAAAATGCCCAATAAAGAGTAAAAAATAACTCTCACCTGGCTCCAAACCCAGATCTCTGAAATTCCAATCCAAGTACTTAACCACTGAGCCATAGCTTCAAGTGCTCTAATATCTCTCAAAGCTGCAAATCAAGAAACAATTTATGAAAGAACTTACCTGATAAATTCATTTCTTTCATATTGGCAAGTGAGCTAGTGACGTATGGGATATACAATCCTACCAGGAGGGGCAAAGTTTCCCAAACCTAAAAATGCCTATAAATACACCCTTCACCACACCCACAATTCAGTTTAACGAAAAGCCAAGTAGTGGGGTGATAAAGAAAGGAGTAAAAAGTATTAACAAAGGAATTTGGAAATAATTGTGCTTTATACAAAGAAATCATAACCACCATAAAAAAGGGGTGGGCCTCATGGACTCTTGCCAATATGAAAGAAAGGAATTTATCAGGTAAGTTCTTACATAAATTATGTTTTCTTTCTTTTATTGGCAAGAGTCCATGAGCTAGTGACGTATGGGATAGCAATACCCAAGATGTGCAACTCCACGCAAGTCACTAGAGAGGGAGGGATAAAAATAAAAACAGCCATTTTCTACTGAAAAAATTAATCCACAACCCAAAAAATAAGTTTATTCTCATAAATGGAAGGAAAAAACTTAAATCAAAAGCAGAAGAATCAAAAAACTGCTTCTGAAGAAGTAAACACGGTAGAATTTAGTAAATGTATGCAAAGAAGACCAAGTTGCTGCTTTGCAAATCTGATCAACTGAAGCTTCATTCTTAAAAGCCCACGAAGTAGAGACTGATCTAGTAGAATGAGCTGTAATTCTCTGAAGCGGGGCTTGACTCGACTCCAAATAAGCTTGATGAATCAAAAACTTTAACCACAAAGCCAAGGAAACAGCAGAAGCCTTCTGACCTTTCCTAGAACCAAAACATATAACAAATAGACTAGAAGTCTTCCTGAAATCTTTAGTTGCTTCAACATAATATTTCAAAGCTCTTACCACATCCAAAGAATGTAAGGATCTCTCCAAAGAATTCTTAGGATTAGGACACAAGGAAGGGACAAAAATTTCTCTATTAATGTTGTTAGAATTCACAACCAAGGTAAGAATTTAAATAAAGTAGGCAAAACCGCCTTATCCTGATGAAAAATCAGAAAAGGAGATTCACAAGAGAGAGCGGATAATTCAGAAACTCTTCTAGCAGAAGAGATGGCCAAAAGAAAACACTTTGCAAGAAAGTAGTTTAATGATAGGCTCAAACGGAGGAACCTGTAAAGCCTTCAAAACTAATTAAGACTCCCAGGAGGAGAGATTGATTTAATGACAGGCTTGATACGAACCAAAGCCTGCACAAAACAATGAATATCAGGAAGTTTAGCAATGTTTCTGTGAAATAAAACAGAAAGAGCAGAGATTTGTCCTTTCAAGGAACTTGCAGACAAACCTTTATCCAAACCATCCTGAAGAAACTGTAAAATTCTGGAATTGTAAAAGAATGCCAAGAGAATTTATGAGAAGAACACCAAGAAATGTAAGTCTTCCAAACTCGATAATAAATCTTTCTAGAAACAGATTTACGAGCATGCAACATAGTATTAATCACAGAGTCAGAGAAACCTCTATGACGAAGTACTAAGCGTTCAATCTCCATACCTTCAAATGTAATGATTTGAGATTCTGATGGAAAAACGGACCTTGAGATAGAAGGTCTGGCCTTAGTGAAAGTTGCCAAGGTTAGCAACTGGACATCCGGACAAGATCCACATACCAAAACCTGTGAGGCCATGCTGGAGCTACCAGCAGCACAAACGATTGCTCCATGATGATCTTGGAGATCACTCTTGGAAGAACTAGAGGCGGGAAAATATAAGCAAGTTGATAACACCAAGGAAGTGTCAATGCATCCCCTGCTTCCGCCTGAGGATCCCTGGACCTGGACAGGTACCTGGGAAGTTTTTTGTTTAGATGAGATGCCATCAGATCTATTTCTGGAAGCCCCCATCTGAACAATTTGAGAAAACACATCTGGGTGGAGAGACCATTCTCCCGAATGTAATCCGCTTACCAATTGTCTATACCTGGGATATGAACCGCAGAAATTAGACACTAGCTGGATTCAGCCCAAACAAGTATCCAAGATACTTCTTCCATAGCTTGAGGTCTGTGAGTCCCACCCTGATGGACATATGCCACAGCTGTGACATTGTCTGTCTGAAAACAAATGAACGGTTCTCTCTTCAACAAAGGCCAAAATTGAAGAGCCCCGAGAATCGCACGGAGTTCCAATATATTGATTGGTAATCTCGCCTCTTGAGATTTCCAAACTCCTTGTGCTGTCAGAGATCCCCAAACAGCTACCCAACCTGAAAGACTTGCATCTGTTGTGATCACAGTCCAGGTTGGACGGACGAAAGAGGCCCCTAAAATTATACGATGGTGATCTAACCACCAAGTCAGAGAAAGTCAAACATTGGGATTTAAGGATGTTAATTGTGATATTCTTCTATAATCCCTGCACCACTGGTTTAGCATACAAAGCTGGAGAGGTCTCATATGAAAAGGAGCAAAGGGGATCGCGTCCAATGCTGCAGTCATGAGAATTAAAACTTCCATGCACATAGCTACTGAAGTGAATGACTGAGACTGAAGGTTCCGACAAGCTGCAACCAATTTCAAATGTCTCTTGTCTGTTAGAGACAAAGTCATGGACACAATCTATCTGGAAACCTAAAAACCTAAAAAGGTTACCCTTGTCTGAGGAATCAAAGAACTTTTTGGTAAATTGATCCTCCAACCATGTCTTCAAAGAAACAACACTAGTTGATTTGTATGAGATTCTGCAGAACGTAAAGACTAATCGAGTACCAAGATATCGTCCAAATAAGGAAACACTGCAATACCCCGCTCTCTGATTACAGAGAGTAGGGCACCTAGAACCTTTGAAAAGATTCTTGGAGCTGTCGCTAGACCAAAAGGAAGAGCAACAAATTGGTAATGCTTGTCTAGAAAAGAGAATCTCAGGAACTGATAGTGATCTGGATGAATCGGAATATGAAGATATGCAACCTGTAAGTCTATTGTGGACATATAATGCCCTTGCTGAACAAAAGGCAGAATTGTCCTTATAGTCACCATTTTGAAAGTTGGTACTTTTACATATCGAGTCAAAATCTTTAGATCCAAAACTGGTCTGAATGAATGTTCATTCTTTGGGACAATGAATAGATTTGAATAAAACCCCAGACCCTGTTCCTGAAACGGAACTGGCATGATTACCCCTGATAACTCCAGGTCTGAAACACACTTCAGAAAAGCTTGAGCCTTTACTGGGTTTACCCAAATGCGTGAGAGAAAAAATCTTCTCACAGGCAGTCTTACTCTGAATCCTATTCTGCACCCTTGAGAAACAATACTCTGAATCCAAAGATTTTGGACCGAATTGATCCAAAAATCTTTGAAAAATTTTAATCTGCCCCCTACCAGCTAAGCCGGAATGAGGGCTGCACCTTCATGTGGACTTGGGGGCTGGTTTTGATCTCTTAAATGGCTTGGATTTATTCCAATTTGAAGAAGGCTTCCAATTGGAAGTAGATTCCTTGGGAGAAGGATTAGGTTTCTGTTCCTTATTTTGACGAAATACAGTTAAAAGCTTTAGATTTACCTTTAGGTTTTTTATCCTGAGGCAAAAAACTCCCTTCCCCACAGTAACAGTTGAAATTATTGAATCCAACTGATAACAAAATAATGTATTACCTTGGAAAGAAAGTGATAGCAATCTGGATTTAGAAGTCATATTAGCATTCCAAGATTTGAGCCACAAAGCTCTTCTAGCTAAAATAGCTAAAGACATAGATTTAACATCAATTTTGATAATATCAAAAATGGCATCACAAATGAAATTATTAGGATGTTGAATCAACTTAACAATGCTAGACAAATCATGATCCGATACTTGTGGCACTAAAGTATCCAACCAAAAAGTTGAAGCAGCTGCAACATCAGCCAAAGACATTGCAGGTCTAAGAAGATGACCTGAATATAAATAAACTTTCCTTAGATAAGATTCAAGTTTCCTATCTAAAGGATCTTTAAAAGAAGTACTATCTTCCATAGGAATAGTAGTATGTTTAGCAAGAGTAGAGATAGCCCCATCAACTTTGGGGATCTTTTCCCAAAACTCCAATCTAATTTCTGGCAAAGGATACAACTTTTTAAACCTTGAAGAAGGAATAAAAGAAGTACCAGGCTTATTCCATTCCTTAGAAATCATATCAGAAATAGCATCAGGAACTGGAAAAACCTCTGGAATAACCACAGGAGGTTTATAAACAGAATTTAAATGTTTACTAGTTTTAATAATCAGCGCTGCGGAATCTGCTGGCGCTCTACAAATACCTGATAATAATAATATCAAGAGGACTAGTTTCCTCCATATCCAATGTAATCAACACTTCTTTTAACAAAGAATGAATACACTCCAATTAAGATAAATAAGAGGATTTATCAGTGTCAATATCTGAGGCAGGATCTTATGAATCAGATAGATCCTCATCAGAGAAGGATAATTCAGTATGTTGTTGGTCATTTGAAATTTAAACAACCTTATGAGAAGTTTTAAAAGACCTTTTGCGTTTATTAGAAGGCGGAATGGCAGACAAAGCCTTCTGAATAGAATCAGAAATAAATTATTTTAAAATTACAGGTATTAAGCTGGAGGTATAATCTCCATAAGTTTACAACATATGCACTTAGCTTTGGTAGAACTGTTATCAGGCAGCAGGGATCCAACAGTGAATTCTGAGACAGGATCAGATTGAGACATATTGCAAATGTAAGAGAAAAAAACAACATATAAAGCAAACTTATCAATTTCCTTATATGGAAGTTTCAGGAATGGGAAAAAATGCAAACAGAATAGCCCTCTGACATAGAAAAAGGCAAGAGGCAAATAGGAATGGGGCCTAAAATAAAGAAAATATTTGGCGCCAAGTATGACGCACAACAAACAGAAAAATATTTTTTTTGAGCCAAAAACGTCCGGAAACGACACACTCGCGTCATGGATGACGCAACCTTGTGAAAGGACCGGGCGTCAACTAAGACGCTGGAAATTACTAATTTGCGTCAACGAACGTAACTTCGCGCCCAAAAAATCTTGCGCCAAGAATGGCGCAATAAACTTTTGCATTTTGCACCCTCATGAGCCTAATTCTGCCCGCGAATTTAAAAAATGACAGTCAATTGAAAAAAAGACTACACCCCAGGTAAGAAATACATTTCTAAAAAATGCATTTCCCAGATATGAAACGGACAGTCTGCAAAAGGAAATATACTGAAACCTAAATCATGGCATATATAAGTACAATACATATATTTAAAACTTTATATAAATACATAAAGTGCCAAACCATAGCTGATTCTTATGTAATGAAAACATACTTACCTGAAGACACCCATCCATATATAGTAGATAGCCAAACCAGTACTGAAACAGTTATCAGTAGAGGTAATGGAATATGAGAGTATATGAGTATATAGTATGAAAAGGGAGGTAGGAGATGAATCTCTACGACCGATAACAGAGAACCTATGAAATAGATCCCCATGAGGAAAACCATTGCATTCAATAGGTGATACTCCCTTCACATCCCTCTGACATTCACTGTACTCTGAGAGGAATCAGGCTTCAAAATGCTGAGAAGTGCATATCAACGTAGAAATCTTAGCACAAACTTACTTCACCACCTCCATAGGAGGCAAAGTTTGTAAAACTGAATTGTGGGCGTGGTGAGGGGTGTATTTATAGGCATTTTGAGGTTTGGGAAACTTTGCCCATCCTGGTAGGATTGTATATCCCATATGTCACTAGCTCATGGACTCTTGCCAATTACAAGAAAGAAATAACATTTAAAATTCTTTCAGCCTTATAAACCACCTCAACAGAATGCAGTGCCCACTCATAAATCTATATTTCTTAATAAAGAAAAAAGGAGTCCCAAAAATGTAATCCACAAGAGAATTAACCCTTAGAGTGCTGGTACCTTCTAACCTAGAAGGGAAGCACTTACCTGTGGATCCTGCTGACTGGCAGGGAATGACTTCTAAGGTGTGGTAGATACCTTCACTTCTGCCATGGACCTGTAGAAAAAGAAAGGACAGAGTAACCAACCCTGTTTTTCTAACTGATAATAGCCACCAGTACTCTTACTAAAGAGATTGACATGGACACAGCATAGCCCCAATCCTTGCTTGCAGGGAAAATTACCCATAAAAGGATTAAATATCTTCAGACACCATCTTTGCACATCCTCCCTTGACAGAGGCAAAGAGAATGACTGGGGGTTAAGGGTAAGGGAAGTGACACTTAACAGCTCTGTTGTGGTGCTCTTTGCCTTCTCCTGCTGGCCAGGAGTGAATATCCCACTAGTAATTGGAATGATTTGTGGGTTCTCCATGCCATAGGAAAGAAAATTAAGTTACAGGAAGGAGCCTGAAAAATGTAATCATTGGTAACAATCAAGTTTAAAGAAAGAAATGTATTGTAAACAACTGTTCGGTATTCAAGACTGATAAATGCAAAATTAACATTTTACCTCTAGTAGGTATCTCAAAGAGTAGGGTAGAAGATTCCTAATGGTTAGTGATGGATGCAGATGAATAATATATGCTGGATCCCACTCTTTCTCCCCATGGTTGGCGATAAAGTTTATTTCGTCAGGAATCGCAATGCAGTTCACAATCAGGGGCAGGAAATTGACCTCAGAGGATGGGCACTGCAGAGTACATCTCACTTCACTGCTTCTATGAAGCATCTCTTTCCATGTTATGTAGCTTGTGGATTCCTTGAACTGACCTTCTAAAGCACCCGCTGGTCTCAAGAACAGCTGACACCTGGTGATATAATACATACAAGCTTAATCAAGTGTTAAAATTCTAACAGATCAAACAAAGAATTATTTTCAATAACATAGTAAAAATATATTAAGATATGGTGTAGACCCAAAAATTAATGTTAGTAATTATTGAGAAGAAAGATACCTTAGATATATTAATGCAGATATTAAAATAAGGGAACTTAGCACTCTTCAATAAAATACAAAAAAAGTGTTTTTTATAAATTGCCAAAATGCATAAAAGTTAGTAAACTCTGCCATCAAGGCAATACATATATCCTAAAGTGTAAAGTGCAAACATCAAAATAACAGAATTTATGCTTACCTGATAAATTTATTTCTCTTGTAGTGTAGTCAGTCCACGGGTCATCCATTACTTATGGGAATATATCTCTTCCCCAACAGGAAGTTGCAAGAGGATCACCCAAGCAGAGCTGCTATATAGCTCCTCCCCTCACGTGTCATATCCAGTCATTCGACCAAAACCAGACGAGAAAGGAGAAACCATAGGGTGCAGTGGTGACTGGAGTTTAATTAAAATTTAGATCTGCCTTAAAAGACAGGGCGGGCCGTGGACTGACTACACTACAAGAGAAATAAATTTATCAGGTAAGAATAAATTATGTTTTCTCTTGTTAAGTGTAGTCAGTCCACGGGTCATCCATTACTTATGGGATACCAATACCAAAGCTAAAGTACACGGATGAAGGGAGGGACAAGGCAGGAATCTTAAACGGAAGGAACCACTGCCTGAAGCACCTTTCTCCCAAAAATAGCCTCAGAAGAAGCAAAAGTGTCAAATTTGTAAAATTTTGAAAAAGTGTGAAGTGAAGACCAAGTTGCAGCCTTGCAAATCTGTTCAACAGAGGCCTCATTTTTAAAGGCCCAGGTGGAAGCCACAGCTCTAGTAGAATGAGCTGTAATTCTTTTAGGAGGCTGCTGACCAGCAGTCTCATAGGCTAAACGTATTATGCTACGAAGCCAAAAAGAGAGAGAGGTAGCCGAAGCCTTTTGACCTCTCCTCTGTCCAGAGTAAACGACAAACAGGGAAGAAGTTTGACGAAAATCTTTAGTTGCCTGCAAATAGAACTTCAGGGCACGGACTAAGTCCAGATTATGCAAAAGTCGTTCCTTCTTAGAAGAAGGGTTAGGACACAATGATGGAACAACAATCTCTTGATTGATATTCCTGTTAGAAACTACCTTAGGTAAAAACCCAGGTTTAGTACGCAGAACTACCTTGTCTGAATGAAAAATCAGATAAGGAGGATCACAATGTAAGGCAGATAACTCAGAGACACTTCGAGCCGAGGAAATAGCCACCAAAAATAGAACTTTCCAAGATAACAGCTTGATATCAATGGAATGAAGGGGTTCAAATGGAACGCCTTGAAGAACGTTAAGAACTAAGTTTAAGCTCCACGGCGGAGCAACAGTCTTAAACACAGGCTTAATCCTAGCCAAAGCCTGACAAAAAGCCTGAACGTCTGGAACTTCTGCCAGACGTTTGTGTAGAAGAATAGACAGAGCAGAAATCTGTCCCTTTAACGAACTAGCAGATAAGCCCTTTTCTAAACCTTCTTATAGAAAAGACAATATCCTAGGAATCCTAACCTTACTCCATGAGTAACTCTTGGATTCGCACCAATATAAATATTTACGCCATATCTTATGGTAAATTCTTCTGGTAACAGGTTTCCTAGCCTGTATTAAGGTATCAATAACCGACTCCGAGAAGCCACGCTTTGATAGAATCAAGCGTTCAATCTCCATGCAGTCAGCCTCAGAGAAATTAGATTTGGATGGTTGAAAGGACCCTGAATTAGAAGGTCCTGCCTTAGAGGCAGAGACCACGGTGGACAGGACGACATGTCCACTAGGTCTGCATACCAGGTCCTGCGTGGCCACGCAGGCGCTATCAGAATCACTGATGCCCTCTCTTGTCTGATCTTGGCAATCAGTCGAGGAAGCATCGGAAATGGAGGAAACACATAAGCCATGTTGAAGACCCTGGACCTGGATCCGCAACAAGGAAGCTTGGCGTTCTGTCGAGACGCCATGAGATCCAGATCTGGTTTGCCCCAACGAAGAATCAGTTGAGCGAAGACCTCCGGATGAAGTTCCCACTCCCCCGGATGAAAAGTCTGGCGACTTAGAAAATCCGCCTCCCAGTTCTCCACGCCTGGGATGTAGATCGCTGACAGGTGGCAAGAGTGAGACTCTGCCCAGCAAATTATCTTTGAGACTTCCAACATCGCTAGGGAACTTCTGGTTCCCCCTTGATGGTTGATGTAAGCCACAGTCGTGATGTTGTCCGACTGAAATCTGATGAACCTCAGAGTTGCTAACTGAGGCCAAGCTAGAAGAGCATTGAATATTGCTCTTAACTCCAGAATATTTATTGGGAGGAGTTTCTCCTCCTGAGTCCATAATCCCTGAGCCTTCAGGAAATTCCAGACTGCGCCCCAACCTAGAAGGCTGGCGTCTGTTGTTACAATCGTCCAATCTGGCCTGCGAAAGGTCATCCCCTTGGACAGATGGGGCCGAGAAAGCCACCATAGAAGAGAATCTCTGGTCTCTTGATCCAGATTTAGCAGAGGGGACAAATCTGAGTAATCCCCATTCCACTGACTTAGCATGCACAATTGCAGCGGTCTGAGATGCAGGCGCGCAAATGGTACTATGTCCATTGCCGCTACCATTAAGCCGATTACTCCCATGCACTGAGCTACTGACGGGTGTGGAATGGAATGAAGGAAACGGCAAGCATTTAGAAGTTTTGATAACCTGGACTCCGTCAGGTAAATTTTCATCTCTACAGAATCTATAAGAGTCCCTAGGAAGGGAACCCTTGTAAGTGGTAATAGAGAACTCTTTTCCACGTTCACCTTCCACCCATGTGACCTCAGAAATGCCAGAACTATCTCTGTATGAGACTTGGCAGTTTGAAAACTTGACGCTTGTATCAGAACGTCGTCTAGGTACGGAGCCACCGCTATGCCTCGCGGTCTTAGTAAAGCCAGAAGTGAGCCCAGAACCTTTGTAAAGATTCTTGGAGCCGTAGCTAACCCGAAGGGAAGAGCTACAAACTGGTAATGCCTGTCTAGGAAGGCAAATCTTAGGTACCGATAATGATCCTTGTGAATCGGTATGTGAAGGTAGGCATCCTTTAAGTCCACTGTGGTCATGTACTGACCCTCTTGGATCATGGGTAGGATGGTTCGAATAGTTTCCATTTTGAATGATGGAACTCTTAGGAATTTGTTTAGGATTTTTAAGTCCAAGATTGGTCTGAAGGTTCCCTCTTTCTTGGGAACCACAAATAGATTTGAATAGAATCCTTGCCCGTGTTCCGTCCGCGGAACTGGGTGGATCAACCCCATTAGTAAGAGGTCTTGTACACAGCGTAGAAACGCCTCTTTCTTTATTTGGTTTGCTGATAACCTTGAAAGATGAAATCTCCCTTGTGGAGGAGAAGCTTTGAAGTCCAGAAGATATCCCTGAGATATGATCTCCAACACCCAGGGATCCTGGACATCTCTTGCCCAAGCCTGGGCAAAGAGAGAAAGTCTGCCCCCTACTAGATCCGTTTCCGGATAGGGGGCCCTCTCTTCATGCTGTCTTAGGGGCAGCAGCAGGTTTTCTGGCCTGCTTGCCCTTGTTCCAGGACTGGTTAGTTTTCCAGCCCTGTCTGTAACGAGCAACAACTCCTTCCTGTTTTGGAGCGGAGGAAGTTGATGCTGCTCCTGCCTTGAGGTTACGAAAGGCACGAAAATTAGACTGTTTGGCCTTTGATTTGGCCCTGTCCTGAGGCAGAGCATGGCCCTTACCTCCCGTAATGTCAGCGATAATTTCTTTCAAGCCGGGCCCGAATAAGGTCTGCCCTTTGAAAGGAATATTAAGCAATTTAGATTTAGAAGTCACGTCAGCTGACCAGGATTTAAGCCATAACGCTCTGCGCGCTTGGATGGCGAATCCGGAGTTCTTAGCCGTAAGTTTGGTTAAATGTACGACGGCATCAGAAACAAATGCGTTAGCTAGCTTAAGTGCTTTAAGCTTGTTCATAATTTCATCCAATGGAGCTGTGCGAATGGCCTCTTCCAGAGACTCAAACCAGAATGCCGCCGCAGCAGTGACAGGCGCAATGCATGCAAGGGGCTGTAAGATAAAACCTTGTTGAACAAACATTTTCTTAAGGTAACCTTCTAATTTTTTATCCATTGGATCTGAAAAGGCACAACTATCCTCCACCGGGATAGTGGTACTCTTAGCCAAAGTAGAAACTGCTCCCTCCACCTTAGGGACCGTCTGCCATAAGTCCCGAGTGGTGGCGTCTATTGGAAACATTTTCCTGAATATAGGAGGGGGGGAAAAGGGCACACCCGGTCTATCCCACTCCTTGCTAATAATTTCTGTAAGCCTCTTAGGTATAGGAAAAACGTCAGTACACACCGGTACCGCATAGTATCTATCCAGCCTACATAATTTCTCTGGAATTGCAACCGTGTTACAATCATTCAGAGCCGCTAATACCTCCCCTAGCAATACGCGGAGGTTCTCAAGCTTAAATTTAAAATTAGAAATCTCTGAATCCAGTCTCCCTGGATCAGATCCGTCACCCACAGAATGAAGCTCTCCGTCCTCATGTTCTGCAAATTGTGACGCAGTATCGGACATGGCTCTCCCATCATCAGCGCGCTCTGTCCTTAACCCAGAGCAATCGCGCTTGCCTCTTAATTCTGGCAATTTAGATAATACTTCTGTCATAACAGTAGCCATGTCTTGCAAAGTGATTTGTATGGGCCTCTCTGATGTACTTGGCGCCACAATATCACGCACCTCCTGAGCGGGAGGCGAAGGTACTGACACGTGAGGAGAGTTAGTCGGCATAACTTCCCCCTCGTTGTCTGGTGATAATTTCTTTACATGAAAAGATTGACTTTTATTTAAAGTGACATCAATACATTTAGTACACAAATTTCTATGGGGCTCCACAGTGGCCTTCAAACATAGTGAACAAAGAGATTCATCTGTGTCAGACATGTTTAAACAGACTAGCAATGAGACTAGCAAGCTTGGAAAATACTTTCAAATAAATTTACAAGCAATATAAAAAAAAACGCTACTGCGCCTTTAAGAAGCACAAAAAGCTGTCACAGTTGAAATAACAATGAACCAAATTAGTTATAGCAACCAAATTTTCACAGTAAATGTATTAAGTTAGCAAAGGATTGCACCCACCAGCAAAAGGATGATTAACCCCTTAATACCCAAAAACGGATAACAATCTAATAATTAACGTTTTTATCACAGTCAAACACACTGTCACAGGTCTGCTGTGACTGATTACCTCCCTCAAAATGAATTTTGAAGACCCCTGAGCTCTCTAGAGACGTCCTGGATCAAGGAGGATGAAGAAGGAAGATTGTGACTGAATTTTTACTGCGCAAAAAAGCGCTAAAATAGGCCCCTCCCACTCATATTACAACAGTGGGGAAGCTCAGTTAACTGTTTCTATGCAGAAAACAAGATAGCCATATGGTAAAAATCATGCCCCAATAAATGTTATCACCAAGTACCTCACAAAAAACGATTAACATGCCAGTAAACGTTTTAAACATACATTTTTAAAAGTTATGAAGTGTTATTAATAAGCCTGCTACCAGTCGCTTTTACAGCAGTTAAGGCTCATATATTACTTCAGTATTAACAGTATTTTCTGAGTCAATTCCATTCCTTAGAAAAATACATTCAGTGTACACACACTCATCAGCCTAATACCAGTCGCTATCACTGCATTTAAGGCTGAACTTACATTACATTGGTATCAGCAGTATTTTCTCAGTCAATTCCATTCCTCAGAAAAATAATTTACTGCACATACCTCGTTTGCAGGGGGGCCCTGCATGCTATTCCCCTTTACTGAAGTTACCTCACTCCTCAGAATGTATGAGAACAGCCAGTGGATCTTAGTTACGTCTGCTAAGATCATAGAAAACGCAGGCAGATTCTTCTTCTAATGCTGCCTGAGAACAAAACAGCACACTCCGGTGCCATTTAAAATAACAAACTTTTGATTGAAGAAATAAACTAAGTTTAAAAACACCACAGACCTCTCACAACGACCTATCTTTAGTTAGGTTGCAAGAGAATGACTGGATATGACACGTGAGGGGAGGAGCTATATAGCAGCTCTGCTTGGGTGATCCTCTTGCAACTTCCTGTTGGGGAAGAGATATAATCCCATAAGTAATGGATGACCCGTGGACTGACTTCACTTAACAAGAGAAAAATACATAACAACATAATATACAAAGCATTAAAAGACAAAAGCAGAAGGCATAATCAGTGTCAAGTGGAAGCCAAGTAGCGTGCATCACCCTGCTACACCAGACCCTTAATCATACAGGCACCGTCTGGGCACGTTCACTTGGGGATTTTTGCATGCTAGGAAATAATGGAAATGAGCCTCATAAAGTAGCAGAGAAAAGCAAGGATTAACCAAATGCAAAGATAGCATAAATCCCGTCAGCCCCCAAGTGAGCAGGTACTAGGCAGACAGTCATCCCCATGCCCTAGTAGTTGGGCAGCATGAAACAAAATCAGGCAGAGAAGCAGGCAGTTAGTATCTGTACATGCAAAACTATATCCAAAGCAAGTGCAAGCTATGCAATGTAAAACAGGGAGAGCAAAAACTCCAAAATATCAACAGTCTCTCTTCTGCACATTAGATACCTCTCCTCTGAACAGATGTTCTGCCGTAAGCAATGCTGCCGCTCCAAACAGAGATCCGTCTCCACATCCACAATGCAGGCTCCCAATGTTGGAAGGCTCCTTTGGAGGCTGACTGGATTTATGCCATCTTTTGCCTAATCCTTGCTTTGCTTCGCTACCCTATGAGGCTCATTTCCATTATTTCCTAGCAGGCATAGAGCACAAAGTGAACCTGCCCAGACGGTGCCTGTATGATACAGGGTCTGGTGTAGCAGGGTGATGCACGTTACTTGACACCACTTATGCCTTCTGTTTTTGTCTTGTAATGCTTTGTATATTATGTTACTATGTATTTCTTTTGATGTTTGCACTTTACAATTTTGGATATATGTATTGCCTTGATGACAGAGTTTACTAACGTTAATAAATGTTGGCAACTTCTAAATAAAACTTTTTTGTATTTCATTGAAGAGTTCTGTATTCCCTTACTTTTATACCTGGATTAATATATCTAAGGTATCTTAAACACTTGCATAGCAACTTACAGCCCTAGAAACTAAAACTTAAAATTAGACTTGAAATGACTACTGTTTTTCAGGGTCATGAAGAAAGGACTGAAGTATAACCCATGTTGCATATGAAAATACTAATGTGTACTTATTTATTTTTGTGTCTGCTATCTTATGATTCTCATTTTATTATAATAAAGAAAAACTTTATCTAGAAGACATCAACTTGCAAAATTTAAAACGCCAAACTGCATGTTCTAACACTTTCCCGCTATTAGGACATTCCATGCCATCCTAACTGCGCTGGGCTTTAGCGCCGTTAGGACAGCATGAAACGTCCTAGCCATTTGGCTGCCCTGAAGTCACAGAGGCTTGGTAAATGGGATTGCGGGCTGGAGGGCGTGCCTACCGTCCATAGGCACTACCTCGTGACCCCGACCCCATCATTGAAATTACACGATGCGTGATTTCAATTTGTTTACATCGGAACTTAGTTCCGATGTAGACAATTTAGTCCAGGTGGGAAAAGGTTTACAAGATCTAAAAAGTAATTTTAGGTTTATATACTAAGCAAACATATATTATACCTGTAAGAATCAAGGGGCACATGAAACTCTTCATCTGGTCTAGACACTCCAATAGGCTCCAGTAACTTGGCACTTTGCACAAACTTGTAAATTGTAAATGGAACAGAGAAATGGTTCTTGATCTGAAAAATATATATAAAAACAACTGTGATCTGTCCTAGCAGAGCTATACTTTGTATGACATGCATTTAGCTTCAATATCTACAAGCAAAATTACTGTTTCAATAATCACAGATTGTTGGGTATCCAGAAATGATATAGCCTGCATGGCTTCATGTACTAGTTTATAAACTTTGTTTGGTCTAACATATTAAAGGGATACTAAACCCAACATTTTTCTTTCATGATTCAGATGGAGCATGCAATTTTAAGTAACTTTCTAATTTACTCCTACTATCAATTTTTCTTAGTTCTCTTGCTACCTTAATTTAAAAGGCAGGAATTTAAAGCTTAGGAGCCAGCCCATTTTAGGTTCAGCACCCTGGATAGCGCCTGCTTATTGGTGGCTACATTTAGCAAACCAATCAGCAAGCATAACTCAGGTTCTGAACCAAAAATGGGCCGGCTCTTAAGCTTTATATAACTGTTTTTAAAAAAAAGATAGCAAGAGAACAAACAAAAATTGATAAGAGTAAATTAGTTGCTTAAAAATGCATCTGAATCATTAAAGAAAATAATTGGGTTTAGTGTCCCTTTAAAGCATTTTCTTTTTGCAATTTTATATCCCTTTAATACCAGATATCTTAGGAACCTATGGTCCTTAAAAAACATTGCAACTTTAAAATATCAGATTAATTAATTACTCACCTGGAGAGGAGATCTGATTGTGACAACTTTATTCCCTTCTACAGCATCAATCTGAGCAATAATGGAGACACAGTTTTCCATTAATGGACTGCGTACATTATACAGGCGTCTGGAGGGCTTGGTTAAGGGAATGTTTGCAACTTCTGTATATCCCTGGGGCACTATGGTTACAAGGAAAAAATAGTTGCTGTATAGATAAGCACAGTATATGTAAACAGCATGCTTATGACGCAAAAGCTAACATTACCAATGGTAAGTGTAAAAAGATTGCTCTCCTGTCGGTGCAGTGCTGACAGCTTTCCCCGAGTCACGGACTCCATGGAGGAGTATTCAAGATCCAGAGACTTTCCTTGAGCAATCTCGTGGACACGTTCATGAGTTGAGCTCCCAAAACCACGCACATTTGGGCTATGTTGCACCATTACAGAAAGCCCTAATGCATTTCTTACAGTTAGCGGTGGACTGTCCTTAAAGGAGTAGTCAAATGTTGAAGCAGTTCCTTCAGAAAAAGCCTTTGGGGGAAAAAAAAATAACAAACAGTTTCCATTATGTATCTTTCAAGAACATTTATTGACCTACAGAAATGTATAAAATAAAAAAACTAGAGATCTTATATATATGATATATCAGAGTATAGAAGAGAGAATAGTTGGAAGACTTTGGAGACAATAAACTATGCATTCATTAAAACTCCAAACAATAATAGATTTAACATACACATGCCAGTAGTTAGAAAATAGAAACCCCTCTATTAAAATGGATAGATAGAAATACATAATCCCCCCCTTAACAGGTTTCCAAATTTAAAAGCTTAAAATATAAGTTCTAGGAAGGAGCCAGGAAATTATCACAATCAAGAAAATCAAATGATTTATGCTACACCCTCACAGTGAATTAATCAAACCAGCGAAATAACCATACTTTAAAAACATAATCCATTTGTCTTTAATTCCTCTCAAACAGCTCTCTCTCTCTTCCCTCCCCCACTGGTAACCCCCATCTTAGGTACTGGCAGACAGTCTGCCAGTATAAAAATGTAAGGTTTTTTTTATTTTTTTTTTTATTATTATTATATTTTCTGCAGTGTAGGATTCCCCCCTTACCCCTAATCACCTCTCTAAACCTCCCCCCTCTAACTTTTAAGCGCCATCTTAAGTACTGCCAGCTGTCTGCCACTACCTATAAACTGTTGTATTTTTAAAAACATATATTTTTTTTATTTTATACATATTGTTGGTGGCATAGCGTCCCCCCCACCCGCAATCTTTAGTTAGGGGGGTTCCCACACCCCCAGATCCCCTTGTCTGTAGCTTAGCTGCACAATACGTCTCTGTCCCTTTATTTAGTGTTCCATAGCGTAGGGCCCTCCCACTCCCTCACTCCTCCCCTGCTGGGCCGCCCACCCCTCCCGCCGGCACCAGATCGTTACAGACGGTGACACACACAGTGTCACAGTTTGTAACAATCAGGCATCTGCCCTCATATGAAGTTGGAGCACCGATTGCGCTCCGGCTACATATGCGGCAGATGCCTGAAGCTTCAGGAGCACCAGATCTAGGCTGTAACTTAACAGCCGAGAGTGTTGGAGCATCCTGAAGCAACAACGTATATATACGTGGTGTGGTACGATAGCCAAAGTACCACACAACGTATATATACGTTGTATTGGGTAAGGGGTTAATTAAGTATGTTGATGCCCTAGTATTGTTACATTAAACAGATGCACTGGTATGGGTAAGAAAATGGTGCACAGTCTAAGAAATTTATAACAAAACAGACAACTGAACTCAATAAATAATGCATGGAGTGGAAACTTTATGTTTACATCTAACATTCAGGGCCTGATGATAAAAGATTCTCCTGCTTGGAGAGACTTCACAGTGGCTGAACTCACTGAATGCTATAAGAAACAGGGCAGAACCTGGAAGTCACAGAGAGATGATAGATTACCTCTCCACTCAGAGGAGATGATCTAAAAACATAATTTATGTAAAAACTTACCTGATAAATTAATTTCTTTCATATTGGCAAGAGTCCATGAGCTAGTGACGTATGGGATATACAATCCTACCAGGAGGGGCAAAGTTTCCCAAACATCAAAATGCCTATAAATACACCCCTCACCACACCCACAATTCAGTTTAACGAATAGCCAAGAAGTGGGGTGATAAAGAAAGGAGTAAAAACCATCAACAAAGGAATTTGGAAATAATTGTGCTTTATACAAAAAAATCATAACCACCATAAAAAAAGGGGGTGGGCCTCATGGACTCTTGCCAATATGAAAGAAATTAATTTATCAGGTAAGTTCTTATATAAATTATGTTTTCTTTCATGTAATTGGCAAGAGTCCATGAGCTAGTGACGTATGGGATAGCAATACCCAAGATGTGGAACTCCACGCAAGAGTCACTAGAGAGAGAGGGATAAAAATAAAAACAGCCATTTTCCACTGAAAAAAATAATCGACAACCCAAAATATAAGTTAATTCTCATAAATGTGAGGAAAAAACTTAAATCAAAAGCAGAAAAATCAAACTGAAACCGCTGCCTGAAAAACTTTTCTACCGAAGAAGCAAATACATCAAAATGGTAGAATTTAGTGAATGTATGCTAAGAAAACAAAGTAGCAGCTTTGCAAATCTGATCAACTGAAGCTTCATTCTTAAAAGCCCAGGAAGTGGAAACTGATCAAGTAGAATGAGCTGTAATTCTCTGAGGCGGGGCTTGACCCGACTCCAAATAGGCTTGATGAATCAAAAGTTTTAACCACGAGGCCAAGGAAAAGGCAGAAGCCTTCTGACCTTTCCTGGAACCAGAAAAGATAACAAATAGACTAGAAGTCTTCCTGAAATCTTTTTAATAGCTTCAACATAATATTTCAAAGCTCTCACCACATCCAAAGAATGTAAAGATCTTTCTAAAGAATTCTTAGGATTAGGACACAAAGAAGGGACAACAATTTCTCTATTAATGTTAGAATTTACAACCTTAGGTAGGAATTTAAATGAAGTCCGCAAAAATCAGAAAAGGAGATTCACAAGAGAGAGCGGATAATTCAGAAACTCTTCTAGCAGAAGAGATGGCCAAAAGAAAGTAGTTTGTCTAAAGAATGCATAGGCTCAAACGGAGGAGCCTGTAAAGCCTTCAAAACCAATTTAAGACTCCAATGAGGAGAGATGGATTTAATGACAGTCTTGATACGAACCAAAGCCTGCACAAAACAATGAATATCAGGAAGTTTAGCAATCTTTCTATGAAATAAAACAAAAAGAGCAGAGATTTGTCCTTTCAAGGAACTTCCAGACAAACCTTTATCCAAAACACCCTGAAGAAACTGTAAAATTCTAGGAATTCGAAAAGAATGCCAAGAGAATTTATGAGAAGAACACCATGAAATGCAATTCCTCCAAACTCGATAATAAATCTTTCTACAAACAGATTTACGAGCCTGCAACATAGTATTAATCACTGAGTCAAAGAAACCTTTATGACTAAGCACTAAGCGTTCAATTTCCATACCTTCAAATTTGAGATCCTGATAGAAAAACGGACCTTGAGATAGAAGGTCTGGCCTAAATGGAAGTGGCCAAGGTTGGCAACTGGACATCCGAACAAGATCCGCATACCAAAACCTGTAAGGCCATGCTGGAGCCACCAGCAGCACAAACGATTGCACCATGATGATTTTGGAGATCACTCTTGGAAGAACTAGAGGCGGGAAAATATAAGCAGGTTGATAACACCAAGGAAGTGTCAATGCATCCACTGCTTCCGCCTGAGGATCCCTAAGACCTGGACAGGTACCTGGTAAGTTTTTTGTTTACATGAGAAGCCATCAGATCTATTTCTTTGAAGCCCCCACATCTGAGCAATTTGAGAAAACACATCTGGGTGGAGAGACCATTCTCCCGGATGTAAAGTCTGACGACTGAGGTAATCCACTTCCCAATTGTCTATACCTGGGTTATGAACTGCAGAAATTAGACAGGAGCTGGATTCCGCCCCAACAAGTATCCAAGATACTTCTTTCATAGCTTGAGGACTGTGAGTCCAACCCTAATGATTGACATATGCCACAGTTGTGATATTGTCTGTCTGAAAACAAATGAACGGTTCTCTCTTCAACAGAGGCCAAGACTGAAGGGCTCTGAAAATCGCACTGAGTTCCAAAATATTGATTGGTAACCTCGCCTCTTGAGATTTCCAAACCCCTTGTGCTGTCAGAGATCCCCAAACCTGAAAGACTTGCATCTGTTGTGATCACAGTCCAGGTTGGACAAACTAAAGAGGCCCCTAAAATTATACGATGGTGATCTTACCACCAAGTCAGAGAAAGTCAAACATTGGGATTTAAGGATATTAATTGTGATATTCTTCTATAATCCCTGCACCATTGGTTCAGCATACAAAGCTGGAGAGGTCTCATATGAAAACGAGCAAAGGGGATCGCGTCCGATGCTGCAGTCATGAGACCTAAAACTTCCATGCACATAGCTACTGAAGGGAATGACTGAGACTGAAGGTTTTGAAAGGCTGCAACCAATTTCAAACGTCTCTTGTCTGTTAGAGACAAAGTCATGGACACTGAATCTGTCTGGAAACCTAAAAAGGTTACCTTTGTCTGAGGAATCAAATAACTTTTTGGTAAATTGATCCTCCAACCATGCCTTTGAAGAAACAACACTAGTTGATTCGTGTGAGATTCTGCAGAACATAAAGACGGTGCGAGTACCAAGATATCGTCCAAATAAGGAAATACTGCAATACCCCGCTCTCTGATTACAGAGAGTAGGACACCTAGAACCTTTGAAAAGATTTTTGGAGCTGTCGCTAGGCCAAAAGGAAGAGCAACAAATTGGTAATGCTTGTCTAGAAAAGAGAATCTCAGGAACTGATAGTGATCTGGATGAATCGGAATATGAAGATATGCATCCTGTAAATCTATTGTGGACATATAATGCCCTTGCTGAACAAAAGGCAGAATAGTCCTTATAGTCACCATTTTGAAAGTTGGTACTCTTACATATCGATTCAAAATCTTTAGATCCAAAACTGGTCTGAATGAATGAAACAGAACTGGCATGATTACCCCTGATAACTCCAGGTCTGAAACATACTTCAGGAAAGCCTGAGCCTTTACTGGGTTTGCTGGAATGCGTGAGAGAGAAAAATCTTCTCACAGGCGGTCTTACTCTGAATCCTATTCTGTACCCCTGAAAGACAATACTCTGAATCCAATGATTATGGACCGAATTGATCCAAACATCTTTGAAACATTTTGATCTGTCTCCTACCAGCTGAGCTGAAATGAGGGCCGCACCTTCATGCGGACTTGGGGGCTGGTTTTGATCTCTTAAATGGCTTGGATTTATTCCAATTTGAAGAGGGCTTCCAATTGGAAGCAGATTCCTTGGGGGAAGGATTAAGTTTCTGTTCCTTATTTTGTCGAAAGGAACGAAAACGGTTAGAAGCTTTAGTTTTACCCTTAGGTCTTTTATCCTGAGGCAAAAAACTCCCTTCCCCCCAGTGACAGTTGAAATTATTGAATCCAACTGAGAACCAAATAATTTATTACCTTGGAAAGAAAGAGATAGCAATCTGGACTTAGAAGTCATATCAGCATCCCAACATTTGAGCCACAAAGCTCTTCTAGCTAAAATAGCTAAAGACATAGATTTAACATCAATTTTGATATCATCAAAAATGGCATCACAAATGAAATTATTAGCATGTTGAATCAACTTAACAATGCTAGACAAATCATGATCCGATACTTGTTGCTCTAAAGTCTCCAACCAAAGAGTTGAACCAGCTGCAACATCAGCCAAATAAATTGCAGGCCTAAGAAGATGACCTGAATATAAATAAGCTTTCCTTATATAAGATTCAAGTTTCCTATCGAAAGGATCTTTAAAAGAAGTACTATCTTCCGTAGGAATAGAAGTACGTTTAGCAAGAGTAGAAAGAGCCCCATCAACTTTGGGGATCTTTTCCCAAAACTCCAATCTAACTGCTGGCAAAGGATACAAATTTTTAAACCTTGAAGAAGGAATAAAAGAAGTACCAGGCCTATTCCATTCTTTAGAAATCATATCAGAAATAGCATCAGGAACTGGAAAAACCTCTGGAATAACCAAAGGAGGTTTATAAACAGAATTTAAATGTTTACTAGTTTTAATATCAAGAGAACTAGTTTCCTCCATATCTAATGTAATCAACACTTCTTTTAACAAAGAACGAATATACTCCATTTTAAATAAATAAGAGGATTTGTCAGTGTCAAGATTAATATTTTTATGGAGGAGAAACTAGACAATTAACTAATCAGAGCATGAACAAGGGTCTCAATATCATGAATTGTACCAATCCTTTTATGCAATAAGATAGAGGTGAAATCTGACCCTTGAGAGAGCTAGCTGACAAACCCTTTTCCAAAGCATCTTGCACTTACGCTAGAACTCTACGAATTCTAGAATAATTCTAACAGTATATCCTTTGAGAACCAAAAAAGGTTTTCTTATGATAAATATGCCTGAATAAAGGTGCCAATAATTATTATCAGAATTACCTCTTTGAGACAGCAGTAAGCATTCAATTTGTCCCTTACCAGAGACGGGTCGATACTTGGAGGCTGGAGTAGACTACTTGGTCTGCTTGCCTTTAGACCAAGAAGGGTTGGGCTTCCAGGAAGCTTTGGGGTAACCTAAACTCTGAGCAGAGGAAGAAGCTTTTTGATTCTTAGATTACAGAAAGAAAGAAAAACATCCTGCAGATCAAAATTTACCCTTAGACTTTTTAATCCTGAGGCAGAAAAGCTCCTTTACCCCTAGTGACTGTGGCAATAATAAAATTCAGTCTGCGCAAACAAGGTTTTACCCTGAAAGGGAAGTGAAAGAAACCTGCGTTTAGAAACCATCTAAGCAGACCAAGATTTGAGCCATAAAACTTGTCTGGTCAAAATAGCCACAGCAACATTCTTCAAAGAACAATTTTCACATATGTATCAGAAAAAAAAGCTGTTTGCAGTTCTCAGGAGATTCAAGTGATCCTGGATCAAATCAAGAGTAGTTTCCCCATAAATTAGCTCTGAAAGGTTGTCACACAAAACATAAAGCTTGCAAGTTGAAAAGTTCTTCTATGAAAGCCTTTAAGCTTTCTATCCAAGGGATCCTTAAAGAGACAGTCTAGTCAAAATTAAACAGCTTTCTGGGTATTCTTTGTTGAAAGTTAAACCTAGGTAGGCTCATGTGCCAATTTCTAAGCCCTTAAAAGCCACCTCTTATTTCAGAGCTTTTACAGTTTTTCAAAGCTAGAAAGCGCTAGTTCATGTGTTATATAGATAAAAATGTGCTCACTCCAGTGGAGTTACTTAGGAGTCAGCACTGATTGGCTAAAATGAAAGTCTGCCAAAGGAACTAAAATAAGGGGGCAGTCTGCAGAGGCTTAGATAAAAGGTAATCAGAGAGGTAAAACGTATATTATTATAACCATGTTGGTATGCAAAACTGGGGAATGGGTAATAAAGGGATTATCTGTATTTTTAAACAATAACAATTCTGGAGTAAACTGTCCCTTAAAAAGAGGTTTTTCTAAAAGTATAGTAGTAAGCCTGGCAAGAGTGCAAATAGCTGCATCCACCTTAGGAAAAGTTTACCATAGGTCTATATTATTAGATGGAAGAGGGAACATTTTTTTAACTTTACAGACAAAATAAAAAGGAAATAAATGGCATCTGCGGGAAAAGAAGGCAGCTGTTTGGGGGCTGCCTTGAAAAATTTATCAATCTTTTAAACTGGTTGCTTAACTGTAGCAAGAAACTCTTCTACTTCCAAAGAAATTAAAACTTCCCATAATAAAGCATGAATATGCTCAAGCCTTTAATTAAAGGATAAATCCTCTGCCACAATGGTAATGTCCTGAGATTCAGAAAAACTGTCCTCAGAAGAAGAATCCTCAGATTCATAAGTTGCCTTTTTATCTATGGGGAAGCCCTTGATGAACTAAAGGCCAAAGAAGGATCACCATCCAATTCTTGCATGCATCTGCACTTAACAGCTGGTGGCATAACAGCTAACAATTCTTTAATAGCATAGTGAATATATTTGTACAAAAGAACCCTGCTGGGTGCAGCCATTGTAGGCTATAGACCCTTGACATAAAGGCAGTGCAGGAAATCACACTTTAGAGTTATATACAGACTCAGAACATAAAGTACACAGCTGAGCACTGGGACACACCTGAAGATCCTTACAAAGCAAACACAAGCTAGAAGGGGTTAAAGTATATGTGGATCTCACTTCTAAAAGATTAGCTGATGGTCCAGAGATCTAAGCTGCACTAACCTGCTCCATAGTAAAGATAAGGAAAATAGCTTAAAGGGACATGGAATCCAAAAATTGTATTTCATGATACAGATAGAGAATACATATTTAAACAACTTTAACATTTTACCTATATTATCTAATTTGCTTTGTTCTCTTGGTATCCTTTATTGAAAATAATACATAGGTATACACGGGAGCTAACTGCTTATTAGTGACTGCTCATATATGCCTCTTGTCATTGGCTTACATATGCGTTCAGCTAGCTCACAGTAGAACATTGCTGCTCCTTCAATAAAGATACCAAGAAAATTAAATTGATAATAGAAGTAAATTGGAAAGTTGTTTAAACTGCATGATGTATCTAAATCTTGAAAAAAAGGTTTTATATTACTTTAAAGGGACATAATACTCATATGCTAAATCACTTGAAACTAATGCAGTATAACTGTAAAAAGCTGACAGGAAAATATCACCTGAGCAGCTCTATGTAAAAAAGGAAGATATTTTACCTCATAATCTCCTCAGCTCAGCAGAGTAAGTTCTGTGTAAAAAGTTATACTCAGCTGCTCCCAGCTGCAGGTAAAAAAAATGAAGAAATGAACAGCAGCCAATCAGCATCAGCAGTGCTGAGGTCATGAACTCTTTTACTGTGATCTCATGAGATTTGACTTAACTCATGAGATTTCATTGTAAACTTCCCTAAACTGAATAGGGAAATAACATGAGAGTGCACGAGGCTCATCCCCTTCAGCTGTCCCGGACAGACATACTAATATGCTGCTTAGAAATCCTTTACAATGGGATTTGGCTACTGAGGAACTTTTGAGGTAAATTATCTTTCCTTTTTACATAGAGATGTTCAGGTGATATTTTCTAGTCTGCTTTTTACAGCTATGCTGCATCACTTTCAAGTGTTTAAATATTTGGGTATTATGGCCCTTTAAGTATCAGAGATAAGCAGTAAGGAAGCACATAATTGTCTAACAAAGAATAGTACAGAAAAGGCACAATGTAATGTAATGAATAATCCATGTGTAGAGGTGCCATTTAAACTAAAATATTAAAAGTGCCCAAAAAGTGCTTATAAAGGTGCGTGATAGGGATGCACCGAAATTTCGGCCGCAGAAAGTTTCGGCCGAAAATGGCATTTTTGGCTATTTCGGTTTTCGGTTTTTTTACCTCTTAGTTTCGGTAAAATTATTGTGTAGCATATTTCAAATTTGATGCTAGCCTAGAGCTGCTGTTTAAGTTTATTACTTCACTTGCTGTTCTGCATATAATGAGTTTTCTAGGATTATACTTTATTTGGATAATTGGTAAAAACAAACAAACTGTTAAATATGATTATGTTACATAGAACTAAATGAAGAATAATACAGTATATTGATATTTATAATTGTTTTAAGTAGGGATGCACCAAAATTTTGGTCGCAGAAACATTTTGGTCTAAAATGGCATTATTTTTTGCCTGTTTTTTTTTTTTCTTGGTAAAATTATTGTGTAGCATATTATTGTTTTAAGATATTTTTGTCCAATTTTAGTGTGTTACTTTCAATAAAAGTGTGGGCTTTTTTTATTGGCTCTAATTATGCAAAAAAAAAAACTAAAAAAAAAATAATTTGAAAATAATTTGAAAAAATACATTTTCGGTATCGGTTTCGGTTTTCGGCCAAGTGCATCCCGGATTTTCGGATTCGGTTTCGGTCCAGAATTTCCATTTCAGTGCATCACTAGTGCGTGATGTATAAAAATATGTCTCTAGACTATGTGAATTATGTCGACCTGTTTATACTATCAGCCAGTGAGCTATGAAGATGCAAAGTACTTACCTGTATTCACCTTTGTCCACTGGGCTTACCTCAGCTGCTTCCAGTAGATGGGCCCTTTCAATGCAGTGACAAAGATTATACAAGTAACAGCATTCTACAACCCAGGGGATTGGCAAATAAATCCAAATTTTACCTGGAGGCTCTGACATTTAATCAGATGCGGTCGTGCATCCGGTAACAGCAATGTGCTGGATTTTAAAACAAGCTCTAGGCACAGAAAAAGTCTGTTCGAATACAGATGAAACGGGTTGAGGAGTTTATGACCACCCAGGACTTTCACTGGTAACATTACCCTCTGATCCCAGCCACAGACATATTTCTTGGATAATAGCTTCTCTGGATATCTCTTGGCGTTTTTCACTCTTTGCCAGCACGGAAGCAGACCAAGATCAAACCTGATCTGTGGATATCGAGAACTTTGTGGTGACAATATCTATGTGACTATATTATTTTATTATCTTGTACATTTGCAATTTTATTGCGCATGTATGTTTCTCTATTAAATACTTTTACTCTTAGAGTGGTTTTGCACTCTTCTCTCTCCTCTCATTCTGACATTTTACACACTTGGAAAAGATATTTCACTGAATGGCTGAAAATGCCTGTCTATCCCTCTGTCCAGAAAGGTACTCTGGAGAGGAAAAGGGTCCCAGATCAGTTAGAAAACCTCTTAAAACCGCAAGTAGATCAGTACTTCATCAAGGAGGCAAAATAATGACTGAGGAGTCAGCGGAAATGAGAGGAATATAAAGCACAGGTATGTGGGGAAGTATTTTGCCTCCTAGTGGTCAGGAAGGTAATTCCCACACATGATATTTTGTGGACACTTAATCTGATGAAACAAAGCACAACCCTATAAAACAGCAGAAAGGAAAATATGCCAGCCTATTATTATAACCAATAAAACTGCTGAGGTCAGCATGGAGAGGTCTTTTAGCTTGTGATGAGATTAGTGCTTCTATTCACCTTATAAAAGTGATTCAGGTGGTAACATTTGTATGCTGAACAAGAAATCCTTGATTACTGAGATAAACCTACTCTAGATAGACAGAAAATCCCCAGAAAAAAAAAAGACAGAGGCGGTAAGTAAAATAGCTAGATACAGCACATGTGCATAAAAACAAAAACACCAAGTCCACATCACACATGCATAAACAGACACACAATTCTGATAGTTAAATTAATGCAACACATTCTAGATGTGGAACAAATAAAAATACAAACATAAGCAGCGCTAAATCACATACAGCGTGTTCCTTGGAAATGGATATAAACCTTCCAGAGCCGAAATAACAGCTAAATCGAGCCAAAAAGTTGCAGCTGTACAAAGATCCGTAGGTTCCTCCTCCACAGACAGATAACCAGATAACTGCAAGATAGAAAGGGAGACAGCGCAGTCCTCGATTCAAGGTAGTATTTATTGAATGAGATACACAACACGCTAGTAATAATACACTTACTAGACAAACAACAAGCCCCAAATCACAGATAGTAGGATAACAGGAGATAGTCCGTGTCTGGTCAGTCAGCGTCCGTGCTCAGAAATAGCCTGACAGTTCTGTTTGAAGCTCCCGGCTTGCGGCATATGTGATTCAGCTGACGAAAGTCCAAACCCTCTCCTATAGATACTTGTCAGGGCCAATAGACAATGCGTTTCACCGGTAGAACGCCCCAGCTTTCTCAAGAGTGAATGGAGCATTCACTCTTGAGAAAGCCGGGGCGTTCTACCGGTGAAACGCGTTGAGTCTATTGGCCCTGATGAGTATGTGTAGGAGAGGGTTTGGACTTACGTCAGCTGGATCACATGTGCCGCAAACCAGGAGCTTCAAACAGTACTGTCAGGCTGTTTCTGAGCATGGACGCTGACTGACCAGACACGGACTATCTCCCGTTATCCTAGGATCTGTGATTTGGGGCTTGTTGTTTTATTCGTCTAGTAAGTGTATTATTACTAGCGTGTTGTGTATCTCATTCAATAAATACTACCTTTGATCGAGGACTGCGCTGTCTTCCTTTCTATCTTGCACTCTAGAATGTGGAAACAACACAATTTAAATTGAAATCCTAATAAGCTAAATAAATATATACAGTATAATACTGTAAGCACACCAAATGGTAAAACACTACTTTATCTTTTTCAAAATGCACTTACCTTAGAAAGATTGCTGAAAACACTCAAAGTACTCTTAGAGACAGTGATGTTCATGACATCCTTGGAGGATATGTTAATGGAAGACTGAGGTTCAGGAAGCATTATGAAATCATCTCCAGGAAGAAGACTCCTGTTTTGCACGGGATTATTCTTAATCTAGAAAACCAAGAAGCATGTAAGACACTTTATTCAACTAGTTTCTAAAAAAACAGATATAACTTGCATATCTGCCTCACATGGGCAGAAGAACGTTGTAACTAGCACATTTGCTCACTTCAAACCTATCTACTTAAGAAGTGGTTATATATATCTACCACTGTAGCCTCTTAATGTAGAGTAAATGTATGACAATACGGAGTAGACTGCAAACCAGCATCACTTTAATCTGTAATTCACTGTAGTACACAATGTTCTATAATACACTGCAAGCATTTTACATTATGATCTATATCTAGACAAAAATTGATTTCCATAGAAACATAGATTTTGATGGTAGACAAGAACCAGAAGGTATATGTATATATGTGTATTTATATACATATAAACACATATGTATATATAATATAGAGGCCTTTTAAAAACAAGAAAATTCATTTGTATTCAATATTAATATTTAATAATGTGTTTTACTGTGTAGTTTACATTCCAATGTTCTTCATATAGGGGAAAAACATTCTATACACAAGAACACTGGAATGTAAAATATTCAGAACTACATTTGGGTTAACGCTGTAGAATTAACTCCTTTCTTGTTAGCGCGCTAAACTGTTTGCGCTCTTTATTGAAGTCTATGGGCAGAAGTAGTTAACGTGGTAGAGATATCTGAGATATCCGCAGTCGGGTGTCGCTTGCTCACAAACATTTTACTTTTAACTTGTAATATGTGCACTAACCCACGCATGTTAAAAGTTTACTTCTGCTGGTGCTTGCATATGCGCCACTTGTAATCTGACACTTTATTGGAAGTCTACCAACTTTTCTGTAAATAATTGCTTGTGTTAATCATTTGTAAGCTTTCTAACCTCCAACTTAAGATCATGACCCTTTGTTCTGGTGTTTCTCTTTTTGTGAAAAATGCTTTCATCCTTTCATACCTCAAGCTTTAGAGTCCATGAACGAAGTCCACCATCCACTCGCTCAATGAGAGGCTCCCATGCGGCATAGTTCTCATTGTAATAGTGAACCTGTGGCAAAGTAACACTTGCTGTAAATTGGCATTAACCTGGCCCACATATACAGCAAACTCAAAAAGTAAATTGCAATACAACATATAGCAAAAATACAAACATTGACCATGAATTCTAATCAATACCCTAGACAATTAGGTAACAATCTGTATATACCTCTAAAGTAGTGTCTGCCTTCACATGCAAGAGAGATGACCAATTCTTCACTGTTCCTGTGAACATAGACTCCACCAGAAGTAGTGGCACAGTGTGGTGGCCCAATCCACACTCTAGAGTCACCTGTACAGTTCTCACTTCTATGTCAAAGTTTTCCTGTTTCTGAAGTCCATCTTGACTCACAAAGCTTTCTGTGGTGTTATGGGTAGAGTCTACTCCCATGAACCAGCTGTTGCAACTGTCAATTGTCCTCACATCCCAGATATTTTTGTGTTCATTGGAAGCTTCTTTACTCACATCCTCCTTGGCCTTTGGCTTCAAGGCAGCCATGATTGTTTGCAAAGTGTTAAGAATAATTGGGGATATCTGGGTAAGACAAAATAAATATAATGTTAAATTACACATTATTCTATCAAAATATAAGAACAATATGTTTTCTTTCTTTGTCTTAAGATAGATGGGCAGAGACTTAACTCATCTACATAGAGGCCTTAAAAAATCTGCAAAAGATTATAAAACATAAGGAAGTGCATTTTAAAAAGGATGGATTTGGTAAAACATTGGTATAGAACAAGGACACTAAACTAAACCCACTGAACCAATATCTTCATTTAGACAGGCCAGTATAGTACCCTAAGACACATACCAGGGGCTTTAAATCCCTCTTACTTCCCCTGAATCCTCAGTCATTATTTTGCCTCCTTGGTGAAGTACTAATCTCTTGTTGTTTTTAAGGGTTTTTCTAACCAATCTGAGACCCATTGTTCTTTCATGATTCAGACAGAGCCTGCAATTTTAAAAACTTTCTAATTTACATCTATTTTAATGGTTTCGTCTTCATTCTCTTGGTATCTTTTGTTGAAAAGCTTGAACATATGCTTAGGAGCCGGGCCATTTCTGGAGCACTATATGGCAGCAGTTTTGCAAGAATTGTATCCATTTGCAATTGCAAGAGCACTAGATGCAGCACTCATTCTTGCCATGTAGTGCTCCAGATGCCTACCTAGGTATCTCTTCAACACAGAATATCAAGGGAATTAAGCAAATATGATAACAGATGTAAATTGGACTCCTTTTTTTTTTAAATAGCACGCTTTTTCCCAAAACAAGTTTTTGGGGTTTCATATCCCTTTAAGGAGGTCATAATAAGTGAAAGGTAAAATATTTTATTTGTATTCTGTTTGAAAGTTGAATCTACTATTCAGGGCTTAAGATTAATGTGTGAGCAACTAACAGCAGCATGTTTAGTGGTTTCCATTGTAGCCCACATACACCAGAGACAAACAAAGAAAAACACACACAGGGGCCGATTTATTAAAGTGCGGACGGATATGATATAATGTATCGTATCATGTCCGCCGCACATCGATAAATGTCGACAGCATACGCTGTCGCATTTAGCATTGCACTAGCAGTTCTTGTGAACTGCTTGTGCAATGCCGCCCCCAGCAGATTCGCGGCCATTCGGAGCTTGATAATTCGGCCCCACAGACTTTATTTCCACCAACTAAACACTTCCAGCCCATCTCTACTCACTTATCCTTCCTTTCATCCTGCTCCCTAGCGGATTCAAAGGGACACAGAACAAAAAAATAATCTAGCATGCATATGAAAAAGATGCAATTAAATACGTTACATTGAGTTTTCTATGAAACACAGGCTTAGAAGAAGTTGTTTATACAAAACTGAAACTAGAAAAAAAAATAAAACATAATTTATGCTTAAAGGGATACTAAATCCACATTTTTTCTTTCATGATTCAAATAGAGCGTGCAATTTTAAGCAACTTTCTAATTTACTCCTATTATCAATTTTTCTTCGTTCTCTTGCTATCTTAATTTAAATAAGCAGAAATGTAAGCTTAAGAGCTGGCCCATTTTTGGCTCAGCACCTGGGTAGCATTTGCTGATTGGTGGCTAAATGTAGCCACCACTCAGCAAGCGCTACCCAGGTTCTGAACCAAAAGTGGGCTGGCTCCTAACCTTACATTTCTGTTTTTTCAAATAAAGATAGAAAGAGAACAAAAAAATTGATAATAGTAGTAAATTAGAAAGTTGCTTAAAATTGCATGCTCTACCTGAATCATGAAAGAAAAAAAATTGTGTTTAGTATCCATTTAACTGATAAATTGAGAGTCCATGTGCCATTGTGACTGGGATTCAACCCCTGACCACTAGGAGGAGACAAAGATACCTAAGCTTTGAATCCCTCGCAACCCTCTGTTACATTTCAGTCTAACCTATAGCCATAAAAAGTAAAGAGATGCAAACTAGAACTGTCTCCAACTAAACCTATAAATAAAACTGGGAAGGTCTCGTAAGTTGGTGAGAACCCATGAGCCATTATGAATGGAATCTCATACCCAAGTGTGGAGTCCCTGAAAAAATGGGTGAGAAAATATAAAGCAAATACCTATTTACGATATACTGCAGCCTCTACAACTTTCCTGCCAAAAGCTGCCTTAGAGGAGGCAAAAACATCAAAATGGTCAAATTTAAGGAAAGCGTGCAAATCTATTCTACAGAAGATTCATTGGCTTAATAAGTTTTGAGGGAGACTTACCCGCCTTGAAGTAAGCTTTATGAATTAAAGGCTAGATTACAAGTGGAGCACAAACGTTTGCACGCAAGTTTAGCGCAATCACAATTTATACTAGCGCAGTTGGGAGTTACGCTAGAATTAATACCACGATTTTAGAGCTGTGGTTAACTGTTTACCGAAAATAAAAAAGTTGCACAAAACACTTCAAAAACACATTACAAAGTATAGTTACACTCATAACACTGTCTAATAAAAATTATTAAAAAAATATTGCACAAAAAAAGTTATAATTTATGTGTGTATATATGTCCGTAAATAAATATATATACACACACACACACACACACATATAAATACATATGTATACATAGACATAAATATACTGTACATACATATCCATCTTTAGACATGTTAAAGCCATTCTGCTTTTTTTCCTAACACCCGAGATCTCATATCTTTGAGACCGTATAATTTTTGTGTGCAATATTTTAAATAATTTTTATTACAGTGTTAATATGAGTGTAACTGTACTTTGTAAAGTATTTTTGAAGTGCTTTGTACAACTTTTTAATTTTGGAAAACCGTTAACCACAGCTCTCAAAAAGCGGTAAGGATTCTCGCGTAAACCAAGATTGCACTAGCGAAATTGCAATTTCTCTCAACTTGTAATATCAGCGCAATGGAAAGTGTTGCAAACGATCTTGATAATGATAGCACAATATTTTGCGCGCCACTTGTAATCTAGCCCATATTTGTTAAAAAAAACCCATCAGATATATGTAGAAATCTTTAATTAAGAATTAATTGAACATATTACGTTACGTAAAGAACATTGGAAAATGAAATATTTATATTTTCATGTTGGGTTAGCACTAATAAGTTTATGTTATGGTGTTTTTGCGCGAGAGTGGGGTGTTAGCGTTTTTTTTCTCCATTGACTTCTGTGGGGGAATATGTGCACGCGATATTCTAAGTTCAGGTTTTTGTGCTAGTCGGGTTACCGCTAGAGCAAAAACAGTTTACTTTCAACTTGTAATCCCAGCGCAACCCGACTAGCGCAAAAATTTAAATTCTAGCGGAGTTTTCGCTATAGCGAAAACATAATTTATGTAAGAACTTACCTGATAAATTCATTTCTTTCATATTGGCAAGAGTCCATGAGCTAGTGACGTATGGGATACACATTCCTACCAGGAGGGGCAAAGTTTCCCAAATCTCAAAATGCCTATAAATACACCCCTCACCACACCCACAATTCAGTTTAACGAATAGCCAAGAAGTGGGGTGATAAGAAAGGAGCGAAAGCATCAAACAAGGAATTGGAATAATTGTGCTTTATACAAAAAAATCATAACCACCACAAAAAGGGTGGGCCTCATGGACTCTTGCCAATATGAAAGAAATGAATTTATCAGGTAAGTTCTTACATAAATTATGTTTTCTTTCATGTAATTGGCAAGAGTCCATGAGCTAGTGACGTATGGGATAGCAGATACCCAAGATGTGGAACTTCCACGCAAGAGTCACTAGAGAGGAAGGGATAAAATAAAGACAGCCAATTCCGCTGAAAAAATAATCCACAACCCAAATCAAAAAGTTTTAATCTTATAATGAAAAAAACTGAAATTATAAGCAGAAGAATCAAACTGAAACAGCTGCCTGAAGTACTTTTCTACCAAAAACTGCTTCAGAAGAAGAAAACACATCAAAATGGTAGAATTTAGTAAAAGTATGCAAAGAAGACCAAGTTGCTGCTTTGCAAATCTTATCAACAGAAGCTTCATTCTTAAAAGCCCAGGAAGTAGAAACTGACCTAGTAGAATGAGCCGTAATCCTTTAAGGCGGGGATTTACCCGACTCCACATAAGCATGATGAATCAAAGACTTTAACCAAGACGCCAAAGAAATGGCAGAAGCCTTCTGACCTTTCTTAGAACCAGAAAAGATAACAAATAGACTAGAAGTCTTCCTGAAATCTTTAGTAGCTTCAACATAATATTTCAAAGCTCTTACTACATCCAAAGAATGTAAAGATCTCTCCAGAGAATTCTTAGGATTAGGACACAAAGAAGGGTCAACAATTTCTCTAGTAATGTTGTTAGAATTCACAACTTTAGGTAAAAAATTAAATGAAGTCTGCAACACCGCCTTATCCTGATGAAAAATCAGAAAAGGAGATTCACAAGAAAGAGCAGATAACTCAGAAACTCTTCTAGCAGAAGAGATGGCCAAAATGAATAAAACTTTCCAAGAAAGTATTTTAATATCCAGAGAATGCATAGGTTCAAACGGAGGGGCCTGTAAAGCCCTCAGAACCAAATTAAGACTCGAAGGAGGAGAAATTGACTTAATGACAGGCTTAATACGAACTAAAGCCTGTACAAAACAATGAATATAAGGATGATTAGCAATCTTTCTGTGAAAAAGTACAGAAAGAGTAGAGATTTGTCCTTTCAAGGAACTTGCAGACAAACCCTTATCCAAACCGTCCTGAAGAAACTGTAAAATTCTAGGAATTCTAAAAGAATGCCAAGAGAATTTATGAGAAGAACACCAAGAAATGTAAGTCTTCCAAACTCGGTAATAAATCTTTCTAGACACAGATTTACGAGCCTGTAACATAGTATTAATCACTGAATCAGAGAAACCTCTATGACTAAGTATTAAGCGTTCAATCTCCATACCTTCAAATTTAATGATTTGAGATCCTGATGGAAAAATGGGCCTTGAGATAGAAGGTCTGGCCTTAACGGAAGTGTCCAAGGTTGGCAACTGGCCATCCGAACGAGATCCGCATACCAAAACCTGTGTGGCCATGCTGGAGCCACCAGCAGTACAAACGAACACTCCTTTAGGATTTTGGAAATCACTTTTGGAAGAAGAACTAGAGGCGGAAAGATATAGGCAGGTTGATAATTCCAAGGAAGTGACAACGCGCCCACCGCTTCCGCCTGAGGATCCCTGGATCTGGACAGATACCTGGGAAGTTTCTTGTTTAGATGAGAAGCCATCAGATCTATTTCTGGAAGTCCCCAGATTTGAACAATCTGAAGAAATACCTCTGGGTGAAGAGACCATTCGCCCGGATGTAACGTCTGGTGACTGAGATAATCCGCTTCCCAATTGTCTATACCTGGGATGTGAACCGCAGAAATTAGACAGGAGCTGGATTCCGCCCATACAAGTATCCGAGATACTTCTTTCATAGCCTGAGGACTGTGAGTCCCTCCTTGATGATTGACATACGCCACGGTTGTGACATTGTCTGTCTGAAAACAAATAAATGATTCTCTCTTCAGAAGAGGCCAGAACTGAAGAGCTCTGAAAATCGCACGGAGTTCCAAAATGTTGATTGGTAATCTCGCCTCCTGAGATTCCCAAACCCCCTGCGCTGTCAGAGATCCCCATACAGCTCCCCAACATGAAAGACTCGCATCTGTTGAGATCACAGTCCAGGTTGGACTAACAAAAGAGGCCCCTTGAATTAAACGATGATGATCCAACCACCAAGTCAGAGAAGATCGAACATTGGGATTTAAGGATATTAATTGTGATATCTTTGCATAATTCCTGCACCATTGGTTCAGCATACAAAGCTGAAGAGGTCTCATGTGAAAATGAGCAAAAGGGATCGCGTCCGATGCAGCAGTCATGAGACCTAGAATTTCCATGCACAAAGCTACCGAAGGGAATGATTGAGACTGAAGGTTTCGACAAGCTGAAACCAATTTCAGACGTCTCTTTTCTGTTAGAGACAAAGTCATGGACACTGAATCTATTTGGAAACCCAAAAAGGTTACCCTTGTCTGAGGAATCAAGGAACTCTTTGGTAAATTGATCCTCCAACCATGTCTTTGAAGAAACAACACAAGTTGATTCGTATGAGATTCTGCAGAATGTAAAGACTGAGCGAGTACCAAGATATCGTCCAAATAAGGAAATACTGCAATACCCTGTTCTCTGATTACAGAGAGAAGGGCACAGAGAACCTTTGAAAAGATCCTTGGAGCTGTTGCTAGGCCAAATGGAAGAGCAACAAACTGGTAATGCTTGTCTAGAAAAGAGAATCTCAGAAACTGATAGTGATCTGGATGGATTGGAATATGAAGATATGCATCCTGTAAATCTATTGTGGACATATAATGCCCTTGCTGAACAAAAGGCAGAATAGTCCTTATAGTCACCATTTTGAATGTTGGTATCCTTACATAACGATTCAATATTTTTAGATCCAGAACTGGTCTGAAGGAATTCTCCTTCTTTGGTACAATGAATAGATTTGAGTAAAACCCCAGACACCGTTCCAGAACTGGAACTGGCACAATTACCCCAGCCGACTCTAGGTCTGACACATTTCAGAAACGCCTGAGCCTTTACTGGGTTTACTGGAATGCGTGAGAGAAAAAATCTTCTCAAAGGCGGTCTTACCTTGAAACCTATTCTGTACCCTTGTGAAACAATGTTCTGAATCCAAAGACTTTGAATCGAATTGATCCAAACATCTTTGAAAAATCGTAACCTGCCCCCTACCAGCTATGCTGGAATGAGGGCCGCACCTTCATGCGGATTTGGGAGCTGGTTTTGACTTTCTAAAAGGCTTGGATTTATTCCAGACTGGAGAAGGTTTCCAAACAGAAACTGTTCCTTTAGGGGAAGGGTCAGGTTTTTTGTTCCTTATTCTGACGAAGGGAACGAAAACAATTAGCAGCCCTATATTTACCTTTAGACTTTTTGTCCTGAGGCAAAAAAGCTCCCTTCCCCCAGTAACAGTTGAAATTATTGAATCCAACTGAGAACCAAATAATTTATTACCTTGGAAAGAAAGAGAAAGCAACGTTGACTTAGAAGTCATATCTGCATTCCAAGACTTAAGCCATAAAGCTCTTCTAGCTAAAATAGCTAAAGACATATACCTGACATCAATTCTAATGATATCAAAAATGGCATCACAAACAAAGTTATTAGCATGTTGAAGAAGTTTAACAATGCTATAAGCATTATGGTCTGACACTTGTTGCGCTAAAGCCTCCAACCAGAAGGTAGAAGCTGCAGCAACATTAGCCAAAGAAATAGCAGGCCTGAGAAGATTACCTGAACATAAATAATAGCTATAAACAAGACGAATACTATAGGAATGATTGGAGAGAAGGGAAACATAGGGAAGGTTATAACCAACCAAACAGGAGAGATGAGGGAAGAGAAGATCAAAAAGAATGGACAGTACAAACAAGGAATAGGTTTAGACCACTTAATGAGACAAGAGAAGAAGAAATTCCATTAACTAAGCAAGAATTGGCTTTTTTAGGCCAGAGCCCCCCAAAAGAGGGGCCGTCTCTAAATGCAAAGAACCAAAAATCAGAGTCAAAAATATCAAGGGCTGCAAAAAGACCAATAGAGGAGTCAGAGGAGGAAGGAGAAAATGTAGAAAGAATGGAAGTAAAAAGACAGAGATAGAAACAGATAATAAAGGGTTATTTAATTTAAGTAAACAGAAATTAAGTAAGGAGGAAGAGAAGGTCCTCAAATTAGGACTCTCATTCGTATCTGCAAAAAGAATGAATAAATTTGAAACTCATATAAATGTCAGAAAATTTGTTAGAAATCTAACATTAAAAATATATTTTTTTAAAAATCCATTAGAAAATGATGTGACTTACAATGAGGGCAATAAGAAGGAAGATAAGTTTGAACATACTTCCCTCAAAACTAGATCCAAGTTTTATCCAAGTCAAGAAAAGGGAAGTAATCTCGAAACTTTCGAGAAGATGGTTTTAGCTGATCTTAAGAAAAAAGACTGTACAGGGAGACCTATTAAGAAGAATTTAACAAAAAAAGAAAATGAAATATTAAAAGAACTCCAAAACAATAAAGACATTACTATTAAAATGGCGGACAAGGGTGGAGGAATAGTAATTCTAGATAGTGACAAATACAGAGAAGAAGCAGAGAGATTATTAAATGATAAAAAGACATATAGAAAATTAAAATTAGACCCAACGAAAAAGTACCTAGAAAAACTAAGTAAGATTCTAGACAAAGGCAAAGAGAAAGGTATATTAACAGAAAAAGAGTATTTATATGTAAAACCACAGTTTCCAGTTATACCTATATTCTACTACTTGCCGAAAGTACACAAAAATCCATTTAATCCACCAGGAAGACCCATTGTGTCGGGGATAGGATCCCTCACTGCCAATCTATCAGAGTATGTAGATAAATTCCTCCAGAAGTACGTGATAAATTTAAATTCATACTTAAAAGACTCTACCAGTGTTCTGAAGCTTTTTGAAGACTTAAGATGGGATGAGAATTATCTATTGGCCACTTGCGATGTGGTTTCCCTATATACAAATATAAATCACAATTTAGGAATAGAGGCAGTAGAGGGATTCCTAAAGAAAGATAAAGACATCTGTAAAGAACAAAGAGAATTTCTTGTTGAAAGTATAAGGTTCATTTTAGAGCACAACTTTTTTTCATTCGATTCCCAATATTATCTACAAATAGAAGGAACCGCAATGGGCACGAGGTTCGCACCGAGTTATGCAAATTTATTTATGGGAGATTGGGAGAATAGATTTCTCCAATTTTCAGAGCTCGGTGCGAACCTCGTGCTATTCAAGAGGTATATTGACGATATTATAATCGTCTGGAATGGAAGTGAAGAATCTTTAATAAATACATTTGAAATGATGAACCATAATGATAGAGGTTTAAGTTTCACCTATCAAATTAGTAAAGTGCAAATGACTTTTTTGGATTTAGACATAAGAGTGGAGGATAATAATGTAGTCACAAAAACACACTTCAAACCGACTGACTCCAACAATTATATTCATGCCTCAAGTAGCCATTTTAACAAATGGAAAAATAACATACCAGTGGGGCAATGTCTGCGAATCAGAAAAAACTGCACAAAGTTGAGTGATTTTGAGACACAAATTGAAAAATTAGAAGAAAAATTTAATGAAAGGGGCTATACGAAAGATATTGTGAAAAAATCGGTTACGAGAGCAAGGGATACAGATAGGAACTCTTTACTCACATATAAAACCAGGAATAGGGGTAAGAAGGAAGATTTTGATGTGGCTTTTATTACACAATATAATGACGATCATTATACAATAAGAAAAATTTTGAGAAAACATTGGCACATAATCAAAAATGATCCGATAGTAGGGGACAAATTACCTCCTTATCCGAAAATAGTTTATAAAAGGGCAAAAAATTTAAAATCATTACTTGCACCTAGTGAGTATAAGAGGACAAATGTAAAAAGTAAAGAGAAAGATTTATGGAAAAGAGAGGTAAGTGGATTTTATCCATGTATCTCCTGCAAGTCGTGCAAACATAGCACAAAAAAGAAAAATATTATCGTGCCTGGAACAAAAATTGATTTTAAAATAAAGGATACAATAAGGTGCAGCACCAAAGGCGTAATATATATGCTACAGTGCTCCTGTAATCTAGTCTACATAGGTGAAACGTCAAGAATGCTACGAGACAGAATACGGGAGCACCTCTGGCACATTGAGAAAGGAAAATTAGAAACCCATTTGTATCAGCACTTTAGGACAGTCCATAAAAATAACGTAAATGATCTACAATTTTGGGGTCTATGTAAAGTAAAAGGGAGCTGGAGAGGAGGGAACTTTGAAAATCAACAATCAGTAACACTAAGGGTGTGTTACTACTAGGGGGCGCACAGGACCTTATATGATTATTATGTAAATAGGCTAAGAGAGAAGAGAACAAGATATTACATATAATAACTATAATAAAATATACTATACGGAATAATGTAAACAAAAAAGAAACAATTCTTATAAATATGGGACTATGAGAAACATAGGATACAACACAAATAATAACAAATACAGTAATAAGAAATTCCTGAAAGGTTCTTATCTGGAAATGCTGTCTTCTTCTGCAATGTTATAAAGATGGTAAATGTCCCAATTGGGGTGGGTATAGTCCCAAATGATGAATGTGATCAAATACCAGGATGATCAATGATCAGGAACACAGATGATGACTAGAGTCAGCTGCTTTGTCAGGGAAATCAGGATCTAAGAGCAAGTTTTCTCTGTGAAAAAAATCACAAAAAGACAAAGGCGCCTCCTAGTGTAATACAGTTGGTGAAAGAGATTTGATAGGTAATCAAAAAGGTACTCACAAGTGGAGCAGCACCCAATTGTGCTAAATCAAACAGACTGGGATCTCACAGTGTCCCAGCTCACTGACACTGCAAGGAAACTGGTTTCTCCAATGTCTTGCCGGACTGACAGAGCTCAGACTCTCACAAAGAGGTTTACATAAAACCAAATTTTATTAATAAAATAAAAATCTCAGTGTCTCATGACACTAGATATTAAAAGAACAAGCAACGCGTTTCTCAGACTGCTGTCTGTTTCATCAGCCTGATGAAACAGACAGCAGTCTGAGAAACGCGTTGCTTGTTCTTTTAATATCTAGTGTCATGAGACACTGAGATTTTTATTTTATTAATAAAATTTGGTTTTATGTAAACCTCTTTGTGAGAGTCTGAGCTCTGTCAGTCCGGCAAGACATTGGAGAAACCAGTTTCCTTGCAGTGTCAGTGAGCTGGGACACTGTGAGATCCCAGTCTGTTTGATTTAGCACAATTGGGTGCTGCTCCACTTGTGAGTACCTTTTTGATTACCTATCAAATCTCTTTCACCAACTGTATTACACTAGGAGGCGCCTTTGTCTTTTTGTGATTTTTTTCACAGAGAAAACTTGAACTTTGAAAATCTCCTACTCAAAAATGAAGCAGAGATAATTTACAATTTTGACACCTTATATCCCAATGGTCTAAATTCTGAGTTAGACATAAGCCCATTTTTAATGTAAAGGAAGTTTGAACAAATAAAAAGTCTCCCCACTCTCAAACAGACATCAGCTTATTTTATTAACTTAGGGATAACAAAAGAACTAAATAAAATATTAGAGGAGAAGTCTCTATAGTTAGAAGGAAGCAAAAATAAAAAGGAAGAAAATCATATAAGATAAGGACACCTAGAAAAGAGAGATAGAATGAGAAGGAGTTTATGGTATGGAGGTAGCCATGTAAACCTTGGAAGGAGGAGACCCGTGTTCAATCCCAAATAAGAACTACCTATCTCAAAAAGAAAATCTTTTCTGAAAAATAATTTTATATATATTTTTTATGTATTAGAACAAATTAATTAAGGAAGCTAATCACAGTAGGCCTAATTAAACATTAGGGTATACAAAACAAAATAAATCAGATTTAATGAATATAAGAACATAATAAGTATAAGAGCAATTATAGCTCAGAGGGAACTCTGCATCCTCAGACCGTGGAGACAAGGGTTCAATACCCAGATAGATCATAATTTTTAGTAAACTTTAATTTAGAGATTCAGTTTTTATATGTTTCAAAACTAGGTTTACAATTAATATGTTAACAATTTTATCTATTTCATGAGTTTGATATCAATTTAGAATGAATAATTGACAGCCTGGTATAAATAAAAAGCACAAAGACAGCGGTATATGATTATATACAAAGATCACACTTTAACTGTTGAAAAACTTCCAGGTCAAAGGAGGAGTGAACTTAGCAATTACAGGTGTGTTTGAGGTGTATTTAAGGAGAGCAACAAGCAGCATACAGCATCTTGAAAAAGCCCTGAGTGAAAGGGTGAAACGCGTAGAAAGGATTGTATGCGAGCTGCTGTGAGAGGTAACAGAAAGACACTTAAAAGGAAAAACTCTGCGTACTTGGTACTTAAGAGCAGAGCAACTATTGTATCTTCATTCCTTGGATGGGAGTCCGATTGTGGTAAGTAAGGCTTGCGCAAGTGAAGAACCACACAAAGTTTTCCAGCAGACTGAGACGCGCAGTGCACAGCGTGTCTCAGTGGGAGAAGACCAGCCGGAAGGAAAAGCAAAAAGCAGGTGAGAGTGTATATACACCTAAAGTTCCCTGCAGACGGCAGCCAAAGAGGTGAGAAATCATCTGAACACAAAGAGGCTGAAATAGATTAAGCGTAAGGGAGCTACCTCCCATAAATCACAAGAACCAATATTTTATTATACTCTGAACTGTATAATCACCTTGTCTCAGAGCACAAAGTTTTTTAAAGAAATACACCCACACCAATTGCTAATAGAAGCAGAGACTGTAATTTGCAACTTAAAAGCACCTGCATCAATTGTCTGTGAAAACAGCATACAAAGGAAAGACTGTACTATCTTAAAAAACGTTTCAGCCTGCAGGCTAAACATTTTTAAAGAGATAACGCTGTCATTTAACACTGAATATGTTTTACATTTGAAGCATTATAGCTGTGTTTTCAAATTGCATAGAAACGAAGCAGTCACTGTAGCAAGGAATTTAGAGATATTGTGTCTATCAAACGTTTTTTAAGATGTTTTAAAGCTGACAGTCAGTTAACATATATGATTTTAGATAATTGCATTATGAAAGTTTGAAGAAATTTTACTGTACAAGTTGGTCTATTAGAGCAAAATTGTTCAAAAATACTGAAAATAAAAGTTGTTATAGATTTGATTAATCTACAGAGTGGGAATCAGTTTGTTGGAAAATTGTGACTATCCAGATATAGTCTAAATTTAGAAGATAGTTTTGAGAATTATCCCTCACTATAAACCACTATTTAGTTACCCAATTGCTTTTTAGCGCCATCTACCCTTATTGTTATCTGAACATAAATAAGCCTTCCTTAGAAAGGATTCAAGCTTCCTATCTAAAGGATCCTTAAAAGAAGTACTATCTGCCGTAGGAATAGTAGTACGTTTAGCAAGAGTAGAGATAGCCCCATCAACTTTTGGGATTTTCTCCCAAAACTATAATCTATCAGATGGCAAAGGGTACAATTTCTTAAACCTTGGAGAAGGAGTAAATGAAGTACCCAGACTATTCCATTCCCTAGAAATTACTTCTGAAATAGCATCTGGAACTGGAAAAACTTCTGAAATAACCACATGAGGTTTAAAAACTGAATTTAAATGCTTATTAGTTTTAATATCAAGAGGACTAGACGCCTCCATATCTAATGCAATCAACACTTCTTTAAGTAAAGAACAAATTAACTCCATCTTAAACAAATATGAAGATTTATCAGTGTCAATATCTGAGGCAGAATCTTCTGAACCAGATAGATCCTCATCAGAAATAGATAAGTCAGAATGATGGCGGTCATTTAAAAATTCATCTGAAATATGAGAAGTTTTAAAAGACCTTTTACGTTTACTAGAAGGAGGAATAACAGACAGAGCCTTCAGAATAGAATTAGAAACAAATTATTTTACATTAACAGGAACATCCTGAACATTAGATGTTGAAGGAACAAAAACAGGTAATGGATTATTACTAATGGAAATATTATCAGCGTTTGATAGTTTATCATGACAACTAACACAAACTACAGCTGGAGGAACAGTTACCAAAAGTTTACAACAAATGCACTTAGCTTTGGTAGAACCGACATCAGGCAGCGTCTTTCCAGAAGTAGATTCTGATCCAGGGTCAGGTAGTGACATCTTGCAATATGTAATAGAAAAAACAACATATAAAGCAAAATTATCAAAATCCTTAAATGGCAGTTTCAGGAATGGGAAAGAATGCAAAACAAAACAAGCCTCTAGAAACCAGAAGCAGCTAAAAAGTGAGACTAAAATAATGTTAAAAAAACTGACGCCAAGTATGATGCCCACATTTTTGGCACCAAGTATAACGCCCACATATTTTGGCACCAAGAATGACGCCCATATTTTTTGGCGCCAAAAACGTCCGCAACACACATACGCCAAAAATGACGCAATCACGTGAAAACTTCCGGCATCAACTATGACGCAGGAAATGACAAAATTTTTGCACCAAAAAAGTCTTGCGCCAAGAATGACGCAATAAATTGAAGCATTTTCTGCACCCGCGAGCCTAACAGCCCGCAATTTAGAAAAAAAGTCAATTGAAAATTTTAAGGTAAGAGAAAATATAATTCATATGCATTTTCCCAAAAAAATGAAACTGACAGTCTGAAAGAAGGAATACTGATTATCCTGAATCATGGCAAATATAAGTTTAACACATATATTTAGAACTTTACATATAAAGTGCCCAAACATAGCTTTGAGTGTCATAAATAGGAATAAGACTTACTTAAACCAAGACACTCATCTACATATAGTAGATAGCCAAACCAGTACTGAAACGAGAATCAGTAGAGGTAATGGTATATAAGAGTATATCGTCGATCTGAAAAGGGAGGTAGGAGAAGAAATCTCTACGACCGATAACAGAGAACCTATGAAATAGATCCCCTAGAGGAAGACCATGATATTCAAATAGGCAATACTCTCTTCACATCCCTCTGACATTCACTGCACTCTGAGAGGAAAACCGGGCTCCAGCCTGCTGCGAAGCGCATATCAATGTAGAAATCTAGCACAAACTTACTTCACCACCTCCATGGGAGGCAAAGTTTGTAAAACTGAATTGTGGGTGTGGTGAGGGGTGTATTTATAGGCATTTTGAGGTTTGGGAAACTTTGCCCCTCCTGGTAGGAATGTATAGCCCATACGTCACTAGCTCATGGACTCTTGCCAATTACATGAAAGAAATACCACTCCACTTGCATCTGGCCCTAAATCTATTTTCTAAGAATAGAAAGTAACAGCTAAAGCCTTTTGACCTTTACGTGGACAACAAAAATGAGGAAACAAACGTGTAGATTGCTTTAAATCCTTAGTAGCTTGTAAATAAAACTTTAAAGTTCTTACAATATCTAAACTGTAGAAAATTACATTGCGGTAAAGAAATCATATTGAGTACGAAGTAACGCCTTATCCTATGGAAAATGAGATAAGGTGTCTCACAAGAGAGAGTAGACAGTTCAGAAACTCTTCTGGAGGAGGATAGAAGGAAGCCAGGATGACAGCAGTGTAAGGAGGGGTTATTTGACCCCACTTGGAAGGAGTAGGAAAAGTTAATGAAAGTTCAAGGGGTGTTATAGCAGGTAGGGGATTATAATCCCCTGACAGGAAGTTCTAATCCTCTTTTTCCCTGGAACAGCATGGCAAGGCATAGTTCCCAGCCTCCCTCCCCTTACCCAGGTGGGTTGGTGGGTTTGAGGTGTTTACAGTCGCAGCTGTGGCGGGGTGCTTGCTCGGGGCCCTAGAGGCTTACGTCTGGGAGAAAATGGCTGGTACCTCCTGCTAGGTTAGTGGAGGAGGTTTTTGATGTTGTGCCCCAAAATGGGGTGGGAGATTATAAAGGGTAAAAGGGCAAGCACAGTGTTTACATGTTACAGGGTTATTGATATAGAGTGTGTGTGAAGGAGCGCCTCACAAGGGGCTATAGTACGCTGCGCTGAGGAATTTATTTAAATAATGTTAAATAATGTGAATAAGGAATGCCAACAGTTTATCTAAATAGTGGCTAGATTTCCTATGTGTTAGCCGCCACACAGCTATTTGGGTTACCAAAAGAAACAAATCTATGTACCAAAATGCCGGGCTCAAATTTGTTACAGTTACAGTATGTGGCTGATTATTAGTTCATATCAGCGACTTAAACCAGTTACAGCTTAATGTTAATGTTTGGGTGTGTATTAGCTACTAAAGTCTAATGTATAAAGGTAGGAGAGTACTACAGAATTTTAGACACAATAGTAATATAAAAATATATATATTTACTCTAAGAATAATAATTACAAAGTTCACAGAGAAAATCACAAGAAAACAAGTTAGCAAATCATACTGCCATATTGCAGTGATTGCTAGAGTATATTTGATAAGTAAAAGTAGTATTGCGCAATATTAAAATAAAATAAAACGTAAGACCCAATTGTTAAAGGGACACTGTACCCAAAAAATTTCTTTCGTGATTCAGATTGAGCATGACATTTTAAGCAACTTTCTAATTTACTACTATTATCAAATTTTCTTCTTTCTCTTGGTATCTTTATTTGAAATGCAAGAATGTAAGTTTAGATGCCGGCCCATTTTTGGTGAACAACCTGGGTTGTCCTTGCTGATTGGTGGATAAATTCATCCACCAATAAAAAAGTGCTGTCCAGAGTACTAAAACCAAAAAAAAGCTTAGATGCCTTCTTTTTCAAATAATGATAGCAAGAGAACGAAGAAAAATTGATAATAGGAGTAAATTAGAAAGTTGTTTAAAATTGCATGCTCTTTCTGAATTACAAAATAATTTTTTTGGGTACAGTGTCCCTTTAAGCTCGAGTCTTGCAATGATTATCAAAATACGCTATAGCTGTTTAGCGTTTTAGGAAAAAACAATCTAAAGCCGATATGTATCAATAAAAACAGAATTTATGCTTACCTGATAAATTACTTTCTCTTGTGGTGTATCCAGTCCACGGGTTCATCCTTTACTTGTGGGATATTCTCCTTCCTAACCGGAAGTGGCAAAGAGAGCACACAGCAGAGCTGTCCATATAGCTCCCCCTCTAGCTCCACCCCCCAGTCATTCGACCGAAGGTTAGGAAGAAAAAGGAGAAGCCATAGGGTGCAGTGGTGACTGTAGTTTAAACTAAAAATCTACCTGACCAATAGCCAGGGCGGGCCGTGGACTGGATACACCACAAGAGAAAGTAATTTATCAGGTTAGCATAAATTCTGTTTTCTCTTGTAAGGTGTATCCAGTCCACGGGTTCATCCTTTACTTGTGGGATACCAATACCAAAGCTTTAGGACACGGATGAAGGGAGGGAACAAGACAGGTACCTTAAACGGAAGGCACCACTGCTTGTAAAACCTTTCTCCCAAAAATAGCCTCCGAAGAAGAAAAAGTATAGAATTTGTAAAATTTGGAAAAAGTATGCAGCGAAGACCAAGTCCCTGCCTTACAAATCTGTTCAACAGAAGCCTTATTTTTAAAAGCCCATGTGGAAGCCACTGCTCTGGTAGAATGAGCAGTAATTGTTTCAGGAGGCTGCTGGCCAGCAGTCTCATAGGCCAGACGGATGATGCTTTTCAGCCAAAAGGAAAGAGAGGTAGCAGTCGCCTTCTGACCTCTCCTCTTACCAGAATAGATAAGAAACAATGAAGTTGTTAGTCTGAAATCCTTAGTTGCTTGTAAATAGAACTTTAAAGCACGAACCACATCAAGATTGTGTAACAAACGTTCCTTCTTCGAAGAAGGATTAGGACACAGAGAAGGAACAACAATTTCCTGGTTAATATTCTTATTAGACAAAACCTTAGGAAGAAAACAGGGTTTGGTACGCAAAACTACCTTATCTGCATGGAACACCAAGTAAGGTGAATCACACTGTAAAGCAGATAACTCTGAAACTCTTCGAGCAGAAGAGATAGCTACCAAAAACAAAACTCTCCAAGATAAAAGCTTAATATCTTTAATACCACGACTGTGGAAGAAACCAAAGGTTCCCAAGATAACAGAGTGGAAAGATCCCATTTCACAATTACTAACTTTGGAGAGATTTAATTTTGCTCAAACACAACAAATGGACTTTTATGGCAATATGAAATTTCTATGGGAGGACTATTTGGCATCACGGAAATTAAATACAGTATAATTTCAAGGATAGTTATTATTTGTATTAGTAATGCAATGTCTGGCTTGTACCTATCAGTCTATGTATTGTTTTTGGCGAGATGGTTTTTCCTCCTCGCCGATTGTAATGTATTATCTTCTTTTTCAAAAATAAAGGAAATTAAAAAAAAAAAAAAAAAAAAAGCTTAATATCTATGGAATGTAAAGGTTCAAATGGAACCCCTTGCAGAACTGAAAGGACTAAATTCAGACTCCATGGTGGAGCCACAGGTCTATAAACAGGCTTGATTCTGACTAACGCCTGAGTAAACGCTTGAACGTCTGGTACCTCCGCCAGACGTTTGTGTAAAAGAATAGACAAAGCAGATATCTGTTCCTTTAAGGAACTAGCTGACAATCCATTCTCCAATTCATCTTGGAGAAAAGACAATATCCTGGGAATCCTAATCTTACTCCATGAGTAACCCTTGGATTCGCACCAACAAAGATATTTTCTCCAAATCTTATGTTAGATTTTCCTGGTGACAGGCTTTCTAGCCTGAATCAGGGTATCGATAACCGACTCAGAGAAACCACGCTTAGATAGAATTAGGCGTTCAATCTCCAAGCAGTCAGACGCAGAGAAATTAGATTTGGATGTTTGAAAGGACCTTGAAGTAGAAGGTCCTGCCTCATTGGCAGAGTCCATGGCGGAACGGATGACATGTCCACTAGGTCTGCATACCAGGTCCTGCGTGGCCACGCAGGCGCTATTAGAATCACCGACGCCCTCTCCTGCTTGATTCTGGCAACCAGACGAAGGAGGAGAGGAAACGGTGGAAACACATAGGCCAGATTGAAGGACCAAGGCGCTGCTAGAGCATCTATCAACACCGCCTGGGGATCCCGGGACCTGGACCCATAAAGAGGAAGTTTGGCATTCTGACGGGACGCCATCAGATCCAATTCTGGAGTGTCCCATAGCGGAGTCAGCTGGGCAAATACCTCCGGGTGGAGTTCCCACTCCCCCGGATGAAAAGTCTGACGACTTAGAAAATCCGCCTACCAGTTGTCTACTCCTGGGATGTGAATTGCTAAGAGGTGGCAAGAGTGATCCTCCGCCCACCTGATTATTTTGGTTACTTCCATCATTGCTAGGGGACTCCTTGTTCCCCCTTGATGGTTGATGTAAGCTACAGTCGTGATGTTGTCCGACTGAAATCTGATGAATTTGGCCGCAGCTAGCTGAGGCCATGCCTGAAGAGCGTTGAATATCGCCCTCAGTTCCAGAATGTTTATCGGGAGAAGAGCTTCTTCCCGAGACCATAAGCCCTGAGCTTTCAGGGAGTCCCAGACTGCACCCCAGCCCAACAGACTGGCGTCGGTCGTTACGATGATCCACTCTGGTCTGCGGAAACACATTCCCTTAGACAGGTGATCCTGAGACAACCACCAGAGAAGAGAATCTCTGGTCTCCTGGTCCAACTGTATTTGAGGAGACAAATCTGCATAATCCCCATTCCACTGTTTGAGCATGCATAGTTGCAGTGGTCTGAGGTGTATCCGTGCAAAAGGGACTATGTCCATTGCCGCTACCATTAGTCCGATTGTCTCCATGCACTGAGCTACAGACGGCCGAGGAATGGAATGAAGAGCTCGGCAAGAAGTTAAGAGTTTAAACTTTCTGACCTCCGTCAAATATCTTCATTTCTACCGAGTCTATTAGGGTTCCAAGGAATGGAACTCTTGTGAGGGGGGAGAGAGAACTCTTTTTGATGTTCACCTTCCACCCGTGAGACCTCAGAAAGGCCAATACAATTTCCGTGTGAGACTTGGCTCTTTGTAAAGTCGACGCCTGAATTAAGATGTCGCCTAGGTAAGGTGCCACTGCTATGCCCCGTGGTCTTAGAACCACCAGGAGGGACCCTAGCACCTTCGTGAAAATTCTGGGAGCAGTGGCCAACCCGAAAGGAAGAGCCACAAACTGATAATGCTTGTCCAGAAAGGCGAACCTGAGAAACTGGTGATGATCTTTGTGGATAGGAATGTGCAGATACGCATCCTGTAGATCCACGGTAGTCATATATTGACCCTCCTGGATCATTGGTAAGATTGTCCGAATGGTCTCCATCTTGAATGATGGGACTCTGAGGAATTTGTTTAGAATTTTGAGATCCAGGATTGGTCTGAAAGTTCCTTCTTTTTTGGGAACCACAAACAGGTTTGAGTAAAAACCCAGCCCTTATTCCACAATTGGAACTGGGTGGATCACTCCCATTGTATGTAGGTCTTCTACACAGCGTAAGAACGCCTCTTTCTTTGTCTGGTCTGTAGACAAATGAGAAATGTGGAACCTTACCCTTGGAGGGGAGTCCTTGAATTCTAGAAGATATCCCTGGGATACAATCTCTAAGGCCCAGGGATCGTGTACGTCTCTTGCCCAGGCCTGAGCGAAGAGAGAGAGTCTGCCCCCACTAGATCCGGTCCCGGATCGGGGGCTACCCCTTCATGCTGTCTTGGAGGCAGCTGCAGGGTTCTTGGCCTGTTTACCCTTGTTCCAGCCCTGGTAAGGTTTCCAGGCTGCCCTGGGTTGTGAAGTGTTACCCTCTTGCTTTGCCGCAGGGGAGGATGAAGCGAGACCGCTCCTGAAATTTCGAAAGGAACGAAAATTATTTTGTTTGTTCTTTGTCTTAAAGGACTTATCCTGAGGGAGAGCATGGCCTTTTCCCCCAGTGATTTCTGAGATAATCTCTTTCAATTCAGGCCCGAAGAGGGTCTTTCCTTTGAAAGGGATGTTCAGTAGTTTGGATTTTGACGACACATCGGCCGACCAGGACTTCAGCCATAGCGCCCTGCGCACCAGAATGACGAAACCTGAATTCTTTGCCGCTAACTTAGCTAGTTGGAAAGCGGCATCTGTGATAAAAGAATTAGCCAGCTTAAGAGCCTTAATTCTGTCCATAATGTCCTCATATGAGGTCTCCGTCTGAAGCGCCTCGAACCAGAAAGCAGCTGCAGTAGTTACAGGAACAATGCACGCTATAGGTTGGAGAAGAAAACCTTGTTGAATAAACATTTTCTTAAGTAAACCCTCTAATTTTTTATCCATTGGGTCTTTAAAAGCACAACTGTCCTCAATTGGTATGGTTGTGCGTTTAGCAAGTGATGAAACAGCACCCTCCACCTTAGGGACCGTCTGCCACGACTCCCGCGTGGTGTCAGATATGGGGAACATTTTCTTAAAAACAGGAGGGGGAACAAACGGAATCCCTGGTCTATCCCACTCCCTAGTTACTATATCCGCAATCCTCTTAGGGACCGGGAACACATCAGTGTAAACAGGCACTTCTAGGTACTTGTCCATTTTACACAATTTCTCTGGAACCACCAAAGGGTCGCAGTCATCCAGAGTAACTAGTACCTCCCTGAGCAATAAGCGGAGGTGTTCTAGTTTAAATTTAAATGCCAACGTATCTGAGTCTGTCTGAGGAGCAACCTTTCCCGAATCGGAAATTTCTCCCTCAGACGGCACATCCCTCGCCCCCATTTCAGAGCGTTGTGAGTGTATATCGGATACGGCTACTAAAGCGTCAGAATGCTCAGAATCTGTTCTTAAAACAGAGCTATCACGCTTTGCAGGTAACACAGGCAGTTTAGATAAAAACACTGAGAGGGTATTATCCATAACTGCCGCCAAGTCTTGCAAGGTAAAAGAGTTAGACGCACTAGAGGTGCTAGGCGTCGCTTGAGCGGGCGTAACTGGTTGTGACACTTGGGGAGAGGATAATGGGCTAACCTCATTAACGTCTGTCTGAGAATCATCTTGGGCCACATTTTTAAGTGCAACAATCTGTTCTTTAAAATGTATAGACATATCAGTACAAGTGGGACACATTCTGAGAGGGGGTTCCACCATGGCTTCTAAACACATTGAACAAGGATTTTCCTTAGTGTCAGACATGTTTAACAGACTACTAGTAAGACAAACAGGCTTAGAAAACCCTTTAATCAAGTAAAAACACACTTTGTAAAAAAAACGTTACTGTGCCTTTAAGAGATAAAAAAGGCACACAATTTTCCAAAACAGTGAAAAATGCAGCAAACTTTACGAAATTTTCACAGTATGTACCTAAAGCAGTGTGGCCCTACCTGCCCTTAGGAACCAGATTTGTGGGGAAAAAGCTTCTTATAGGCCCTCAAACTGCAGCAGGACCGTCCATGTGAAACAGCCTGAAGATCTAGTCAGTCTAACTGCGCATCTGAGGCGCGAAATTAGGCCCCTCCCACCTTACTCCGGTGTTGTGAGGCCTAAAGAAACACTCCTAAGTGTTATAATAATAGCCATGTGGGTAGCAACCCCTGAAAGAAACCCAAAGGAACCTCAAAGTGTCTCAAAAAACGATATTTACTAGTAAAAACCGTTTGCCATAAAATAGTGTCAACCAGCCTAAATTAGCCCTGTTCTGTAAGCTTGTAATTCCATACTTAGTCTCTGAATAAAGCTTACCCTCCCCTCATGGGGATCTCATCAGTCCTTTTCTAGAATTATCACAGTCTTGTCTAGAAATAAATGACTGAACATACCTTATTGCAGCCTAACCTGCAAACCGTTCCCCCCAACTGAAGTTTTCTGGTACTCCTAAGTCCTTTGTGGGAACAGCAGTGGATTTTAGTTACAACATGCTAAAATCATTTTCCTCCCTGCAGAAATCTTCATCTCTATTCTGCAGGAGAGTAAATAGTACAAACCGGTACCATTTAAAATAACAAACTTTTGCTTGTAGAACAAAAACTACAAATCTAACACCACATTCACTTTACCCTTCCGAGAGGGACCCTATTGCTTAGAGCCGGCAAAGAGAATGACTGGGGGGTGGAGCTAGAGGGGGAGCTATATGGACAGCTCTGCTGTGTGCTCTCTTTGCCACTTCCTGTTAGGAAGGAGAATATCCCACAAGTAAAAGATGAACCCGTGGACTGGATACACCTTACAAGAGAAATCTAGTGTAATAAGTAGCAGTGAATGTAAAAGATACTAAGTATAGCTGAAAGTAGAAAAATCTAGTGCAATATGTAGCAAAAAATATAAAAGATACTAAGTATCACTAATACCTCTCATATAGGGATAACACTATTAAATAGAGGAAACTACTCCTCGTTAGTTTTAAAACTTGATAGGAATGCAGATATGAAATTCTGAATGCAGATAAAAAAATTACAAAATTAGTGAAACAACAAGCAAGTTAATGTAACTGTGCTGTGGACTACCCAAATCTGCTAAAATATCAAATACAGTGGATTGGCCAATCTGTTATTTACATATGAAAAAGGAAATACAATAAAATACAATACAAGTGTCCATGGAAATAAATATCCCAATTGGGAGGCAAAAAAGAGAATGTCCAGGAATAATCCCGAAATAGTGTCCTGAAAAGGGAAGTGAAGTCTCACTGTGATGTCCTAAGGTGAGTGGAAGACCCGGTGGTTCCAAAAGAAGAAAGAGGAAGGGGTATGTGTGTCCTTTCAGAGCGGAACTCGGGCTGGTATGTCGGGAACAGGTCTACACGTTTTAGCCTTCAAACGAGGCCTTTATCAAGACTATACCAGCTGTGTTGTTATGTGCATATTTAAAGGCTAAATTAGCCTATAGCGTGTTGGGGGCGCGGTTAAAAAGTGCGTTAAAAGAATTTAATTTGTGAAGTATATCTGTCAGTTTGCTTTTTGACAGAGGTGGCGGTTTTAAGAATATTGTGGCCATCTTGGAAGTGGGCAAAAAGATACTCTTAGCCTTTGGCGAAATATAGATGCTGATTGGATGGCATAATATATTAACGGGGTTAACAATATTTTATTGAAATGTTAAAGTCAGATATTTCAAACTAAGAAAACAATTTTAAAGTCATAAAGCAATTTCAAAGTTATAGACCGATTAAATATGGTTAAATGCTTTACAGCCCGAGTTTAGGTACAATTTAAAAAGGTGAGCATACATGTCAGGGATTTCTAAACCTGTACATCAACTCGAAATTACATGAGAGTTTTATTGATACACAGAAGAATTTAAAAATAAATATATGTACAAATTAAAGGCTGGAGAACCTATGAAAAGATTTCCCGCGAGGAAAACCATAGAATTCAATAGGTGATACTCTCTTCACATCCCTCTGACATTCACTGTACTCTGAAAGGAATCAGGCTTCAAAATGCTGAGAAGCGCATATCACAGAAGAAAATCAAGCACAAACTTACTTCACCACGTCCATAGGAGGCAAAGTTTGTAAAACTGAATTGTGGGTGTGGTGAGGGGTGTATTTATAGGCATTTTGAGGTTTGGGAAACTTTGCCCCTCCTGGTAGGATTGTATAGGGATATACGTCGCTAGCTCACGGACTCTTGCCAATTACATGAAAGAAATATGTAATGCATTCAGTGTTTGCAGTTAACTGGTTTAGTCAAAACATACCCCCATCCAAAAATCAACAATATTGCCTGCTTTTGTTGTACAATACTTTTTAAAATTGTGCTGTTCAATTCCATCTGCCCCTGACAGGCCACAGCAAATATCATATTTCATGAACATAGTTAACCACTGCTTGGAAAAAAACAAAAACTATACAAAATAAATGTTTTAAAATCTTTTTAACACCATTTACTAGGTTTTGTAAATCCCTGAGCTGACCTTAATTTACAAAACCTAGTAAATTATGTTAAAATATTTTAAAACCTGTATTTTGTATAGTTTTATTCCAATGCAGAGCTTAATTATATTCATAATATATGCTACGATTATATATAAATATTCACTTTAATAACCCTTTTATGAACAAAACTCAAGGACTGAAAGACGCAAAAACAGACTTAAATAATATCTACCTTAATAATGACTTCTTCTAGGCTAAGGCTGGCATTTTGGGCACCCGTTACATCTCTTGTGCTTTCCAACTGCAACGAGCAGGGCTGTAGAACCTATTTATGGAAACATTTTACATTTTTTTCAGTGAACAAAATCAGCTAAATAAAGGTTAATCTTATAGCATACACACAGAACATAAAGAATACCGAAGAGACTAAGACCCAATTATCAAAAACTTGCCAACATTGAGAGAAACCCCATAAAAACGTTTTTAGTTTTTTAGCATTATATTGTAGTGTAAGTGTCTATCCTTTACTTTTCTAAAATTGTTTGAGGAACTGCGCAGCACTGAGGAGCATTTGAGAACTGGGTCCTATTACTCTGATAGCACATTAAAGCCAAGCATTTTAAAACATTTTATATTGGAAAGATGAAATATTAAGTATGATGTTAGTCTTTCAGAATATTTGACTATTTGTGCTAATTATGGTCAATATGAAATTTCATAAACAAATCTCCATTACAGTGGTATACTACACATGGATACTGTCTTTGTATTAAGAAGTGTTTAAAATACCTGTGTATCTTTATGTATAGGGATGTTTAATCATTTACTATATGTAAGCAAATACTTTTATTAACAAATAACTTCATACTAGATGTATGGCTGGTTATGAACTTTAGTCCTAACACTGCTGATATATGTTAGAACTCATTTAGAAATGATTACCACATAAGTAAGCTCACTAAGCATTCAATCTGTGTTTTACCAAACTGTGTCATAATATGTTTTTCATCTAACTTTAAGGTTTGGAACTCTCTTTTGATTAAGAGGTCTAATATATTCTTCAATTTATTATATAACTTTTATTTTACAATATTGTATTCTAGTTCATTTATCTGTTCTATGTGAAACCATGATCTCTTTCAATGGGTTCTTAAATATTCCTTAAGCTGATGCTTATTTAATTGACTGGTAAGGACCATGTATTTACCATAATGAAAATATTATTAAAATAATGTAAAACAATTAAATGATACTTAAAATTCACATTCTAGCAAACTTTTTTGTGTATGTGGCTTCTGATGCAACAAGAAGATACAGTAACATCAAATAAGGTGAACTCCTACCGTGGTCATGTTGCTTCCTCTTAATTCCCTGAGGAAAGGGCAGGCCAAAACTTTAAACTCCTTGACAACAGCTACCATCTTCTGCATTTGGGGCTCACTAGAAAACGCTATAGTGCCTTGAAAAGACACTGATAAGGCAGGGGCATCTGCTTTAGTCAGGCTGGCCACAAAAACAATTTCTGGGTCCATAATCAGTGCTTTAACACTCATTCTTTGCATCTCCTTAGACTCTGAGAAAGAAAAACAGTAACTAACATTAAAACATTTACAGAAGAAAACTGGTTAAAAACAACCTATTCAGTCTTTATTTTGTCTCTCAACTAAAAGATCAGAGAACAAATAGATCCTTTCATTTTTCTATAAACTCTGTAGGGTTATAGCTAGTTTATCAGAATTCCCTCTAATTATTAAAACCATATCATTTCTATAATAAAAAAACATTAGATCTCCTCTACACTTGCACTTTATTTTCCTAGTCCTTGTAATATAAGGGTTTCTGATAATCTAATCTCAAAAATTGAGGGCTAGATTATGAGTGGAGCTCTATCGTGTGCATGTAAGTGTAAAGCAAGTCAAAAAAGTGTCACAAAGCACATCAAAAATACATTTCAAAGGGGATGCTTCCGGGCTGCGACCAAGATGGCCGACTTACTTTAGTGCTCTGAGGGCTCACTGATTAATCCGCTGCGTATCAGTGTATATTTTCTCAATCCATACTCAATTTATGTTTGATCTGGACTAATATAATTTTTCTGAGCAAAGCGATCTGACAAGAAGCCTAAATCTCGTGTGCTAAGGTACCGGAACGGCAGGCCTGCAGTGGCGACGCACATGTGTCTGAGGCCTTTGCCTAACCCCCCCGGTATATCCGGGTATAACAGCCGTTTTGAGCTGTAGAACTGAGGGAAGTCACAATCATCAGAATTGGAGCAGAAGCAGCTTCTATTATATAATCTACACAATCTGTGTACATCCACCTAAACAGCGGTGAAGATCTGCCATGGAAACAATAATGGCCGCTATAGATGTGTGGGAGAGGGAGACGCAGTCTCATATCTGGAGACACTTTGAGGAGTTAGAACACGAGCTGTATAAGGTCCTACGGTTACCGATACCCACAGAGCCCCTACAGAGATCAGGGACACTAAACACGATAAGCATCGGAAATGGTTTATTGGCTGACATGACACAAGAGACCTCCACAGGACCAAAAGCTACATTGCCTATAGTGCGGATGGGGGAGGCCCGGATTCACCCGATCAAATCTGCAGCCGCAATAACGCTAATGGAGCCGCTCACAGACCAGCAGCTGTGCATATATGAGGAGTGCAGCCTGCAGATGGAGTGGCGATCCTTACCTACCAAGGATTTTAGACGGTATACAATCTTACCCTCTTTCTGGAGGAGCAAAGAGGTGAGAGTTCTATTCATCAGAGACCCGGTGTCCCCAATGGCTGGCCTAGAAGCGCAGACAGTCAGAAATTTTTGGCAAAAGGAGCCGCTAGACGATGCATCTGTGCGCACAGAACTTTCGGTATCTGGTAACCCCCAATACAGGAGAAGAGCTTTTGACTCATGGACCTTTCAAAGAGTAGGAGTCGGTTGAGAAGTTCAGTTCTGTGTTCTGTCCGTAAGCAACCTGTTTATGCTTATCCTATGAGACTTTTAAATGACTATATGATTTATTAGACTTAGAGGATCCCTAGCCTGTTTGAGATGCAAACACTGCAGTCACTGCTTACACCTTAACTCATGAGGCTCTGCCGGACAATATTGTTATTCTGCTCACAAAGTTCAAAATTGATATTTGCAGCTCATATAACCAGTTAGCTCTTTAGGGGGCTCCTAGGATTGATATTGCTAGTATGGGGGATGATGGGATGTAATTTCACCTGCGCTCCTTATTGTATTTTTCTCAAGTGGGGCAGATTTCTCTCATCCTACATTTGTGCAATTGCCTTTCTAGCATTTTTGATATGTATATATAGATAGCTTTAACTTGTTCCAATTTAAAATTGTTTAAATAACAAAGTCAGAGGCAGGTTATGTTAATGCTTTATCTGCACCTTGTTCCTTTGACATTATGCTGTGTATATGATTGTTTTACATACCTGCACTATTTAAGAGTCACCCTAGACATGATACCAAGACCTGGTTGGTACTTATAACACAAAATTGTTTATTTGGCCATAGGATAGTTGAATGTTTTAGAGGGATAATATAGCCTTTAAACAACAGTGAATGTCAATGCAGATTCTAAAAGGGACATCCCTCCTGCAGGTCCATATTGGAATCTCTATACCTCTAGCAGATGATTACTCTCATTCCTGATTATATTTCTGCTTTAATAGTACTGCAGACCATAGACCTTCCCTCATTGGGCACAAGAGTGGCCCTGATCCTTTACTAAGTCACAGGTTTTATCAAAGTTTTTCAGGTTAAGTTTATTTTGTAGATTTGAACCCTAAAAATTCAGAAAATGGAGATTCTCCTCAGGGGATCCAAAAGTGGTCTCCGTACTTTCAGATGCTACCTTCTTTGGTTCTGTTTAGAGTGTCATAAGGGTCCATGAGTGGCCTTCTAGATCATTTTGAAGGCACAGAACGTAACTGACATTAAATGTACTATCTAATTTATGATTGTTACAACATGTAATCACACTTTAACTAGGCAATCTAGTAAGTATTGATTGTATTTGTGGAACGTACCTATCTGTAAAACTTCTATTGACATGTATGCCTTGTTTACCTGTTAACGAATCTCAATAAAAACAATTACAAAAAAAAAAAAAAAAATACATTTCAAAGTACTGTAACACTCATAACACTATCCTTTGCAGTCAAGTAGGCAAAAACATGAAAGATCATATGTATGCAATATTCATATTTAATAAAGTGTTATACTGTATATTTGATGTAAATATTTCACATTCCAATGTTCTGCACATAGCAGAATAGGTTTCTTTAGACATATATTTGTGCAGATATCAGATATATAATTGAATATCTCTTTACAAATAAATATATGATAAGAGCAGAACATTGTATCATGAAAAATGCAATATTATCTTATGTTGGGCTTTTATATAACCGCAATTGTGTTTGCGCGACTTGTAAACGTTAGTTTTCCTCCCAACGTTGGTGACTTCTGCGACTTTGCGAACGCGAGAGTGCCAACTTTCTACTTTCAACTCTTAATACATGTGTGAATCTGGGAGCACAAAAAAATTACTTTTAGAGGGATTAACAATCGAATGCGAGCGAAAACTACCGGTCCACTCGTAATCTAGCCCAGAAGATGGTATCAAAGGTGTCCGTAAAAACATCAGGCACAACTTGTATTTTCACTTATCTTTCTAGTTAAAAAGCAGATGATGCTCAACTACTACTGTATGTGAATCAGAGACATTTATTAGTGATTGTATTTTATTTGTCTCTACAGCTGTCTCTAGAAAAATGACCACCATCTATATTATCCTTCCAGTAAACGTTCCCCTATTCCCCTGTTAGTGATATTTTAGATGGAGTTTAATTATCAGTTGTAATGAAGATGCGCTTTAAGTTCATTTTTAATGTAGCACTGAAATTCAAATACCCCATGCTCTGGCCGCCCACTTAAAAAAAAAAAAAAAAAATTTTGTGAGCTAAAGGATATCTGTCATCTTGTCTTTTACTTTATTTAACCTGACTACTGTTGCTCTTGGTTTTGTCTTGACTTGTTACTGTCCACTGCTAATGCCAAACTAATCTGTATATAGAAATACATTCCAAAAACAAGGCTTTTATTGATGGCGATCTGTGATCAGCCTTCAACTAACATACAGACAGACTATACCATTCTCGTTATTCACTGGGGTTTATAGACTAGCAGATACATCCTGAATAAAATGTCTTCTTATTGTGCAAAAATTAGATGCATCTTTTAAACACGCTGTCACTTTTATGAAATCAGTTATTTGAGATTAGTAGCTTCATGTATCCTTCACACATAGTTAACTTGGGGCCTTGGTGGAGAGATCACTATTAACCTGCTCTTATTACACTGTAACCCTAAGCTGTTTATTTCTTACTCCTTTCTTAAAGGGACACTGAACCCAAATTTTTCCTTTTGTGATTCAGATAGAGCATTAAGTTTTAAGCAACTTTCTAATTTACTACTATTATCAAATTTTCTTCATTCTCTTTGTATCTTTATTTGAAAAGCAAGAATGTGAGTTTAGATGCCGGCCAATTTTTGGTGAACAACCTGGGTTGTTCTTGCCGATTGGTGAATAAAATTCACCCACCAAAAAACAAGTGCTGTCCATTGTTCTGAACCAATAAATGGCTGGCTCCTTAGCTTGGATGCCTTCTTTTTTAAATAAAGATAGCAAGAGAACAAAGAAAAAATGATATTAGGAGTAAATTAGAAAGTTGCTTAAAATTGCATGCTCTATCTGAATCACAAAATAAAAAAACTGGGTTCAGTGTCCCTTTAAAAAAAATAAAGTTAAAGCTGACCACCAAAAGAATACATTTTACTTTCATGTCCACTCAATCCTCACCAGGTTTCTCCTTTTTGGCAGGTGATGTTTGTAAATCAGTGACTTTTCATACAACCGAGAAGATGAGTTATTAAATTGCACCATTTATGCTCTCTTAGCTTACTTTTACTGCATTTTTTTACCCTCTCCATTGCTTATCACAATACCTCACTTCCTTTTTTATTCCCCATAAACTTAAATAAGTAATAACAAAATAAAGAATACATACACCACTAAGTGTTTGGAAAGCAATCAGACATTTTAGACAACAATTTTAAGGAACAAATATTACAGCTAGGAAAGGATGTTTATTTAAGAATAAAATGTAATGTATGATTTAATACATAAAATACACAACTGTTCATGCTGGCAATCAGGATGTTAGTAAGTCATTCATTATGTAAGGATATTCTACTCGTGCACTGCAGTAACATGTTAATTTATAGTAGCACACAATGTTCTGTAAGGAAGATGTATTGTGTCACCCACGTTTGGAAAAGGATTGTCACATGAGCTTGTCTGTTTACATGGCAGGATGCAAACAAAGGATTCTATTTCTGGATAAAGTTTGTTTTCCAATTACTAATTTCCTTTACGACACTACAGTGTTTACTGCAGAGCATGAAGGTTATACTGATGACCAAATCTGAATTAGAATTCAGCAGCTTTGCGATGCGACAGAATATTCACCCGTGCTTAATCAGCTAAAATACTAACACATTTTGATTGTAGCTTTCTGCATTTGTTTTTCTTTCTTTTTACAATTTAACAAAACTAAAATTCTAGCCATCTCTGTGTCAGCGGTGATAAGGTAAAATAAATACTAGATTACACTTTTTGGACCATATTAGGATGGGGGAAGATTATTTCATTTTCATGTTAATTAAAGGAATATTTTCATGGATAACAGTCTTAACTGTTAAAGGAACATGAAATAATTAACTTTATGATCTTAATAAATGCATTTTTCCTAATCAACAAAGTTGATTTCTAACTATCCTTCTATCTGTCTTTATTAGTATCGAAGTTTCCTCTGTAGCAAGCACTTAGCAGATACCCTTGCTTTAAACAACAGAATGCCAATACAACAAACAGCAGCTGCAGTGCCTGCTTGTTGCTGGAGAGAACGGCTGAAGTCCAACTTCACGTGTGTAGAATGTACTTACTCCTGTAAGTCAAATGCAAGATCCAAATAGCTGCACTAGGTTTCTAGTAAAAAACAATCTAGAGGTCAAAGGACATAAGATACCTGGATTTGATATTAAATGTTGTCTTCTACCTACCATCCTGGTGTATTCATATTAAATTATATATCCAGCTTATTGAATGGCCAAATCATATTGGTAATGTGTAGGGCGTACCGCCATTTATAAGACTACATCTTGGTATTCTAAATAGGTAGTAGTTACTCTTGATTCTTGATTCTAAAATACAGAACACAAAAACTGAGTTTAGAAATCATTGTTTCAAAACTTCTAAAACTCCAAGAGGATTATTGTCCTGGAGACCATTGGAACACAGAATTGTATTGACTGAGTCAAGGTAAACCAAAAACAACTGGTTGCATGGGGAACTGATACAGTTACAGACTAGAGAACTACGAGTGCTAAATATACAGGAATCATTTGGTTTACGATTATGCCAGAACCCAGAGGCTGATCATCTTTTCAGAGACCCTCATGGGAACACACCTCTAGTGGAACTGAATTAAATGTTTTTGTAGAAACATAGTATCAATGTAAGTTTCTGTAGCTCTTGAATCAACTAAGGCCTGTGTGTAAGTCTCTGGACAGAGTAGGTAAGAGTCTTGTATTTGAAGGAGGTTTAGGCTGGTGCTTAGATGTACTTATTTTGTTCCCTCTACGCACTGGCAGTCTCTGATCCAGTAAGACAATTTCTGTGGTGTTCTTCAGAAAGACAAACTACAGAAAGATCCATAAGTGTTGTTAGTGGAAACTTAGTTGTGGGGGCTTTAGAAGGGTTAAAAAAGCAAAGAGCCAAACAAATAAAAATGAGAATCAAAAGGGCAACCTCTTCCTTCATGCTCCTGCTGCTGTTCTGTAAGATGAGAATTATGTTTATTTCAGAGTAAAATAAATTTTTGCAGAAAAAAACTGTACTTTCTCAGTGAGCCTCAGAAAGATTCTCTTCAATTCTGTTTTAAATTATTTGTATATGCAATGGTACAAAATGTAAGCTTGTCTTAAATCAAGAAAAGTAGCCTTTTCTCCAGTGGATCGTCTTGGAATATCAAATACTTCTTGAAATGATATTATAACATGTTTCAGCATCTTCAAGTAGAAATGAATCAGGTTCTAATTAATGAAAATCCAGCTCTGTGCTTTGCTTTAAACAAGGAACCAATAAAAGTCACAACCGTGAAGTAGAAAATACTTTTGTTTAAAATTTCCATGACATTTTTTATGTTTCAATTATGCACTTGTATAACCTTGGTACTGGATCCATTGGCAAGCAGTGAAGGACGCTTCACCATGATATATAGCAAACAGTACCCGAACAGTTATATAAACAAAATACATACATGAATATTCCGCATATGCAGGGTCTAAATGTAGGGCAAGGGCAAGAGGCACGTGTAGAGATAAATGGTTTCCAAACTCATGAAAAAAGTCGTATGTTCACAAATTGGGTATTGATACAAAAGCAGAGTTGTGATCCGAATATAGGCTGAGAGTATTGTCGAGACATTTTTAAAATCAACATCAAATACTGCCAAATGTGGAATCAGCACAAAGCTACAACACAATTGTAAATTCACAGAAACAGCACTGAAACGTTGGGAAACAGTGTGACAATTAACAACTCACTGATGTCAGGGGTGTTTTCAGAAGACTGCTGAATTATTGTTGCACCCTACAGAAAGGGCAGCTTTAAACTATTCCAAAGTCTAATGCTGCTTAGGTAGACAGAAGAAACAGCAAGCTAGAGATAATGATTGGCTCTAACATCACAATGTGTTTGTTACCCACATAAAATATGTCTATTACTTTAAGACGTTCTTGCCAGTAATATTTAGAACACAAATATGTCCCCTAAAAAGGCGACTAATAAAGTATTTATACATACATTGTGAACTAAGCTTTGTAATAACTTTAAAGAAAGTAATGAATGCACATTTAAGAAATGTTTTCCAGTTAAACATTTACCTTTTTCTTCCTTGGGCTTTGTCAGTGCTTGCTTTTGCTGGCTTTGTACAGGTTTGTCTGAAGATGGGCTCTGTGGTATGGACTGGATGAAAAACTCACCAACAGCCATCAAGAACTCCACACTTGCACAAATGTAAAGTTTTTCCAAGATCGCAACAAGCGAGCGGTGCTGCGTCGTCTGCTTGTAGGTGATGTCAATCATGTTGCGCTCGGTGGACTTATCTTTCTGGTCAATCATTCTTTTAAAAAATAAAATAAATACATGTTATAGAAGAAAAGAAAAGAATTTTTCTTAGCCTATGTCCCTGTTTACTCACAGACAAGGAAAAAGTGTTCTATACGCCTTCCAATTTTGGGCGAGATTACAAGTGGAGCACAAATTTATTGTGCGCTAGTAAACGGCCATTACAACTTGCACATTTGTGTGCGCTGGTATTACTAAATTGAGCTTTTGTTTTTTTGCGCTTAACTTGTAATCTGGCCCTTTATCTAGTACGAGCGCTTGATTATGTATGTCTCCTTGTTCATGTATAGATCCAAAACTCAGTAATTCTATATTTCTATACTTTTTTCAACTAAATGCATTGCAGAATTATATATGTATTATTACCGTCATAAATAACATAAAAGGAGTTGTGTAACTCAGTGATTTTTAACCTTTTTTTTGCTGTGGCACACTTTTTTACATTAAAAAATCCTGTGGCACACCACCATCCCAAAATTTTAAAAAAAATCACACATTGTAGCCTAATACAGCATATATATATACACATACACACAAACACACACATAATGTATGTAGTGTGCTGTTATGCCATGCCTCCTACAAACTACCCCTGCACTGGGAGTAAAAAACAAGCAAAGTTTAAAAAATATGTCACACTGTTGTCAGTCTGCCGTGGCACACCTGAGGATCTCTGACGGCACACTGGTTGAAAAACACTGGTGTAACTAATAACCCAGCTGTCAGATCATAATAAATATATTAAAAATTTACAGGAACGTATAACAGATCTTGAGGATCGTTCTCGTCGCAATAATTTGAAAGTTGTAGGTTTACCAGAATCCAGTGAATTTGTTGACCTTTTACATTTTGCTTCTACATCTCTCCCGCAAATATTAGGGGTGCAACAACAGAATACTCCTCTGTTGATTGAAAGAGCACACAGAGTTGGTCCCCAAAGGAAGTCGCTGAACGGGATAACTAAGCCTAGGGCAGTCATGATCAAATTTCAAAATTATCAAGATAAAATGACACTTCTAAGATCCTATCGCAAAATTGACCTGGTGCAGATAGGAGAAGCTAAAATCTTGATTTTTCAAGATTACTCCAGTGAAACCTCCCAAAGAAGGAAAATTATGTCACCCTTCTGCACCAAGCTAATTAATGCAGGGCATAAAGCCAGATTAATTTACCCAGCCAAAATAATAATTGAAGACAAGGATGTCACACATACTTTGTTAACCGAACAAGAAGCTAGACAATTTTGTATGGATTTGAAAATTAATGTATAGATGAGGGAACGAATTAAAGTTGTAAATATATTTCTGGATTTTGTGAGATGTTGCTATTTGCTACATAAAGTTCTGTTTTTAGATTTTCTCTCCCTTTGGCCCCTTCTCTTTTTTCCTTTTTTTTCTCTTTTTTCTATCTCTCCCTCCCTGCCTCCACCTCCACCTCCACACCTGATATAGATATGAAGAGTAGAAGAAATGATTAAGTGCGTCTCGTGGAACATAGGTGGAATAAACTCCCCTATTAAAAGGAAGCTAATTATTAAGCAACTAGGTAAACACAAACCGGACCTTGCCTTCCTACAAGAAACCCATCTTAAGGCTATTGAAGTAAATAAACTTAAATCAAAATGGATGGGCCATGTGATCGCCTCCCCCTGTAATAGGAAGAAGAGAGGGGTAGCCATCTTGTTCAACAAATGTCTATCTTATAGAATTCTGAAACATACTCTCGATAAAGAGGATAGATGGCTACTGGTCGAGATTGAGATAGGGAACACTAAATACATCTTTTGCAATATATATGCGCCAAATCAGGTAGATGTATTATTCTGGAATCAACTTATTATGATGCTATCCCAGTATATTGGACAAAATTTGATCTTGGTAGGAGACTTCAATCTTATTCCAACTCCATCCCTAGATAGACGTACTCCAAATAACTCTAAATTCTCTATTGCTAAGGCCAAAATATTTAGTCAGATATGTAATAATTTAAAGGTTCATGATATTTGGCGTATTAAACATCCTGACTCTCAACTATTTTCCTGTGAGTCTAAGTCTTATAGAGCGCTATCTAGAATAGACTTCTTTTTAATTTCTAGTGTCATGTTAGCGATGGATATTGATACTCATATTTCTGACATAACAATTTCAGATCACGCTATCATTTCTCTGAGCATAGCAATCAAGAATACGACTACTAACTTTGTAAATAATTTCTTTTTCCCCAACTATCTATCTCAGGATAAAAAGTTTGCTGATTGGTTAGGCCAGAGATGGCGGGAGTATCAATCTTTCAATAGAGAATATCTAGATAAAGTAGAGATTTACTGGGAAGCTGCTAAGGCTTACCTTAAGGGTGAAATTAAAGCCTATATGATTAAAAGGAAGAAGCAATTCAATGCCCGTGAAATACAGCTGGCTAATCAGCTTAGCAATTCTTATAAAAATTATATTAATAATACTTCTAAATCCCTTTGGGATAAATATCAGAAGGCTAAACAGGAATATGATCTCTTCTTCAAAGAGAAAATGCTAAGGGAAGATATTAAAATTAATGCTAAGTACAGTGGGCAATTCGGCAGATCAGCCAAATTTCTGGCTAGATTAAATAAGGCCAGGACAATATAATTGAAGCTATTAGGGTCGGCCAAGATAGATGTTCAGACCCACTAGAGATCAGAGAGAGTTTTTTCAAATATTTCAAAAACATATATGCGGCGAATGAGATTAATTTTGAAAACAAAGATATTTTCTGGAATTCAGTTGTACCTCCTAAAATCTCTCTAGCTTTTTTAGAAGTCTTAAATAGTCCTATCACCCTAGAAGAAGTAGATGAGGCAATACTTCATGCCAAGTCAAATAAAGCTCCTGGCCCTGATCAGTTAACATCAGAATTTTATAAGATCATTCGATGTGATATACTTCCTATTTTGGTTAGACTATTTAATGAATATTTTATAGCTGGGAAGCCTATGTCGAAATACTTCTCGGCGTCGGCGGTTACTTTAATATTAAAGAAAGGTAAAGATCCTCTTGATCCATCTTCATATAGGCCTATATCACTTCTAAATGTAGATTATAAATTACTTACCTCTATAATGGCAAAAAGACTTAAGTCTGGTATAGAGCAAATTATACATGAGGATCAATCAGGCTTTATGCCTGGGAGATCCTCTATCAGGAATATACGCCGTGTTACTACTGTATTAGAATATTGTTGGTATAATTTTCAGGATAATGTTCAAAACCCAAAACAAGACTATGCGTTAATAACCGCCGACGCCGAGAAGGCTTTTGATTCAGTCACTTGGGATCACCTATACACCGCCCTTGATAAATTTGGGTTTAAAGGGAACTTTCTCTCATTAATAAGGTCCATCTATAATTCACCTACCTCATATGTCCTAGTCAATGGGGCCCCAACACCTAGGTTCCATATCCATAAAGGAACGAGACAGGGCTGTCCCCTGTCACCCCTTCTATTCAATATTGCTATAGAACCTCTTGCAATCCTTCTGAGAGACACCATATCAGGTATAAAAATTGGAGACCAAGGAATGGTCTTATCACTCTATGCTGATGACTTGCTGCTGTTTTTGCAGGACACTAAAAACAGTATCCCTCTTGTTTTAAATACGTTTAAGCAATTTAGTTCCTTCTCTGGCTACAAATTAAATTTAAGCAAGTCTGAAATTCTCTGGATATATCAGAATAAAGATAGGTTAACTGCAAGGAAAACAGAAACAGAGGCGCCACATGTGTAGATCAATCAAAGCTGACAATATCCAAGCAAGATGAGATACAGGATACTCACAAACGTGAAGGCACTCTCTTGTGCCTATAGGGGCAGGCTGGTATTTAACAGCAAACCAGCTGGCTGTACCAGGGAATCCCCGTCAGGATGTCCTATAGTTGTCGTGGATCTCACAACAGCAACCCTTATCTAGGTTACTTCCAGCAGAAAGGAAAATATGTCCAGAGGGGAGGAAGGCTAGACAGCCTTATGGTTACTGGCAAGGAAAATGCCACACGAACACCAGATTTGTTAAAAAGTTTCAAGTATTTTATTTTCCAAAAGATAAAAATACCATCAGTGCAACGAATTACAACTGGGTGTGTTATAAGGCAAGTCTCCTTGTATATGCAGAGATAATAGCGACGCGTTTCTCAGGGAAGACCCTGTTTCATCAGGCTTGTATACTCTAAAACTGTTTAAATCCCCTTTATATAGGGATCAGTAACCATGTGTTTGTAATAAACCCTCCCCTTCCTTAACATAAACCAATCAAACCTTTCCTTTCCAAAAACTCCCACTTGTTGCCTTAATTAGAAGTTTATTATAATTTTTTGTTATGTAGTCTGTTAACTTAAATAGAAACCCATGAACTATAACTCTAATGTGGTTGGCTGTGAAATCAAATCTAAATAATGATGTGTCGATTATGAGATCGTTACAAATGTATAAATGTAAACAAACTCCGTGGGTGATCGTTCCTTGACCAATTGCAAACCATCTTGAGGAGGCTTGTATAATATGGGGCATCTAATTGGTTCGTGTGCTACTAGTCTAATGACTACAAGTACCATCATGCCTCTGTGTTCTATGCCGGAACTACCCGGAAAATGTATCTGCGTGATTGTATGTTATTCTCTAACAGGCTTATCTGAATAACTACAAGTACCATCATGCCTCTATGTTCTATACCGGAAATACCCGGAGAATGTGTTAGCGTGACTATTACTTTATTATCCTTTTGTTCCTGGAGGGGGTTTGTGCTTATTAATCCATCTAATTGGTTGGTGTCATATTGCAATGAACTGCAGCTGCCATCTTACTCTGATAAACTACAAATACCATCATGCTTCTGTGTGTCATATCAAAAATGTCAACAAGTACAATCTCATGATTGTCTATTAGTTATTTATTTAAAGTTTCCCCACGGAAGCACATTGGGGGAACTTATGACATTTTTGCATGATGAACATATAGCGCTCCCCAATGTGATAGTGGGGGCACCCCAAGGAAATAATTAATTGTATATAAAAATACAATAATAGATACTGGGAGACTAAATATTCTCTCACATGTTGATGTGGTGACAATAAATTACAGATAACAGAAATGAGTGCTATGGGTAACTAAACTATACTATACTCACCCTATATATATTTAAATAATTATAACTAAAAACTCTCACAGATTTTTCACATATATATAAAATGTCAGTGCATATATCAAGTGATGGGTATTAAAAGTGACTTTCCCTTTTCTCCTTGTGAGATTTGCTAATCAACACCATTATAATAATAGTGAAAGTGAAGGATATACCATGTGAGGTGTTATATATTGTACTAAATATGTAATAAAAACTAAATAAATATGTGAAAGTGAATGGTCATATTTAAGACGCTTGTGGCTAATACAACATTAGTATGTATATTGACCATTACAGATAATGTGAAGGTGATTGTGAACTCATAATAATGTTTTGGACTGCCACGTCGTCTAAGCTATACCCTAATATTGTGATCAAGTATTGATGTGAATATCTCTAATATGTGAATGCCTATTGTGATATATAATGATGATAAAGTGACTATGTCACCACGTTAGGTAATGTCAATGATTACGGCTATGTGAATGGAATCTTGTATACTAGGGGTAATAATATAATGTATTATTGTTCTAATTGGATGTAACTAAGCAACAAGTGAGCTAGGAAAGTCCAGTCTACAAGAACTCCTACTATTTACATCAATAGGAAAAAGAATACAAAGAACATCTCAATAACTGGAAAAATGATGATATATCAAACAATCTGCAAATAAGACTGTGTTATACATACTAATCTACAGAAATGTTAGAAGAACCCATGATGAACCTAACACTGTAACCCTGAAACACTATAAAAATAACTTATAGAAATGCAGCAGAGTCTATAACTTCATTGAGGCCAGTGGGAAATAAACTATTGAATTTGAAGATCCAATAGGTTTCTCTTTGTCTAAGCTTACTAAACCTGTTATACAGATTACTTTTGGGAATACATTCTATTGGAGTGATTTTAAATGGACATTTTCCAGATATATATTTCTCACAGATATGGCGGGATACACTATGTTTAGATGACTTTACTTTGATGTTCCTTAAATGTTCACTCCACCGAGTCCTGACCTTCCTACAGGTCCTGCCTATATATTGTATCCCACATTCGCACGTGAGTGCATAAATGACAAAGCTAGAGTCACAAGTCATTTTGTTTTTGATGGGAAATACCTCCCCGGTATTATATGAAACAATCTCAGTGAAACCCTGAGTTATATGTTCACACATAAAACATAGTTTCTTTCCACATCTATAAACTCCCATCTTATTGAAGATGTTGTTACCGTTCTTTCTTGTTAGTCTAGATGTATTGGCAATATTCCTTTTAGACATGACAACTTTACTTGGGGCCAATTTTTGTTTGTATGTAGGTGCTCTTTTGAAAACCAATTTTGGTTGTGATGGTAAAGTTTTATTTAAAATCGGATCTTTAAGAAGGATAGGCCAATGTTTTTTTAGAACTTTATTGATAATTCTATGGTTAGAATTATACTGTGCGACAAAAAGTGGTTGTTTATTAAAAGTCATTTCCCTCTGGCTATTATGTTGATCTGAAATAATAGCTGTTGATAGTAAACGTTCCCTATTAAGGTCCCTGGCTCTCTGTTGGCCCGAGCTAATTAATTCAGGGGGATACCCCTTTTCTAGGAATCTGGATGTAAGTATTCGGGCTTGTTGATTGTATTGTTCTATTGTACTGCAATTCCTACGCAGACGACAGAACTGACTAAATGGAATATTAGTTTTCCATCTTGTTAAGTGGTTGCTTGAAAAATGTAAAAAATTATTGCAATCCACTTTTTTGAAAAAAGTGGATGTTGATATGTTACCTATTGCGTCCCATGAAAGTGTCACATCTAAAAATTCAATACTATCTTTTTGTAAATTGTGTGTGAAACCTATACCCATATTATTCCTATTAAGATGTGCGACAAAATCAAGAGCTTCAGATTCTAAACCGTCAAAAATAAATATTAAATCATCTATGTAATGGCCATAGAACACCAGATTGCCCCTCCATCGCGAGTTGTAAATGTATAGATCCTCAAATTGACCCATAAAAAGATTTGCGAAACTGGGGGCAAATCTGGTGCCCATGGCCGTTCCTTTAATCTGTAAATAAAAAGTATCCAAAAACTGAAAGTAATTATGTTTCAAAATAAAATTGATAAGTGATAACAAATATTCCTTTTGTTGCTCAGGCATAAAGAGGTCCCCATTCAAATACATCTGTGTGGATAATATCCCTAAATTGTGAGATATATTAGAATAGAGAGACCCTACGTCGCATGATAACCACAAATAATTCCCACTGTTATTTTTAATGTCAGATAGTTTGTTCAGGAGGTCTCTCGTGTCTTTGATGTAAGAAGGAAGATTTATGACATATCTCTGGAGATAGATATCTATATACTCCGATAGTTTATCAGTAATACTGTTCATACCCGCTATGATGGGTCTACCTGGCAGGGTTTTCTCATTTTTGTGGAGTTTTGGAAGGTGGTAATAATACGGTGTGCTGGGGTGATCAGGTGTGAGATATCTTTTCTCTTTTTTTGTGAGAATATTCCCAACAAAACCTTGTTCCAATAAGAGATTCAGTTTCTTTGTGTAATCTATAGTGGGGTCGAAAAACAATTTGGTATAGTAATTAGTGTCATCTAGGATACGTTGGGCCTCTTTAATATAATCGGAATAATTCTGTAAAACTATACCACCGCCCTTGTCAGCTTGACGGATGACCAAATTTTGGTCACCCATCAGGCTCTTGAGGGCCCTGGCTTCATTAGGCCAGGTTCGCTTCTTTCCTATAATTCTGTTGGGCATAGATTCAAAGTCTTCTAAGACTAGTTGTTGATATAAATCTATATAGGACACTTCCTCTTTAGGCGGGTGGAAAGTTGATAGAGGTGCCAAAGAAGTATGAATTACTCCTTCAAACAACTCTTCTGTTAATTGGCTGGGCTCATATGTTAATATGGAGGTGGAATTTCTTGTTTGTTGTATGTCTAATAATATCGGGGCACCTTCAATATTGTGTTTTCTCATGGCCTTAACTGCAAAATACCTTTGTAATCTGGCACCCCTATGGAGGAAACCCAATCCCTCAACCAATCAAAAGAAAAGACCTTACCCAAACAGGGAAGGAGAGGGAGAGGGAAAACCAACAAAAAAGAAAGACTTCAGGAATTAAAGAAAGGTATCTTCAACCTTTCTTCCCATGCCCTCACTGATGATGAAGTAAGAGTTTTGGGAAGGGGATTGTCCTATTGCCCCCCGAATTCCCACAATATATTCGAACTATTTGTTGACCTCAACAAATACACCCGTAAACTGTCATTACAAAGGTATTTTGCAGTTAAGGCCATGAGAAAACACAATATTGAAGGTGCCCCGATATTATTAGACACACAACAAACAAGAAATTCCACCTCCATATTAACATATGAGCCCAGCCAATTAACAGAAGAGTTGTTTGAAGGAGTAATTCATACTTCTTTGGCACCTCTATCAACTTTCCACCCGCCTAAAGAGGAAGTGTCCTATATAGATTTATATCAGCAACTAGTCTTAGAAGACTTTGAATCTATGCCCAACAGAATTATAGGAAAGAAGCGAACCTGGCCTAATGAAGCCAGGGCCCTCAAGAGCCTGATGGGTGACCAAAATTTGGTCATCCGTCAAGCTGACAAGGGCGGTGGTATAGTTTTACAGAATTATTCCGATTATATTAAAGAGGCCCGACGTATCCTAGATGACACTAATTACTATACCAAATTGTCTTTCGACCCCACTATAGATTACACAAAGAAACTGAATCTCTTATTGGAACAAGGTTTTGTTGGGAATATTCTCACAAAAAAAGAGAAAAGATATCTCACACCTGATCACCCCAGCACACCGTATTATTACCACCTTCCAAAACTCCACAAAAATGAGAAAACCCCGCCAGGTAGACCCATCATAGCGGGTATGAACAGTATTACTGATAAACTATCGGAGTATATAGATATCTATCTCCAGAGATATGTCATAAATCTTCCTTCTTACATCAAAGACACGAGAGACCTCCTGAACAAACTATCTGACATTAAAAATAACAGTGGGAATTATTTGTGGTTATCATGCGACGTAGGGTCTCTCTATTCTAATATATCTCACAATTTAGGGATATTATCCACACAGATGTATTTGAATGGAGACCTCTTTATGCCTGAGCAACAAAAGGAATATTTGTTATCACTTATCAATTTTATTTTGAAACATAATTACTTTCAGTTTTTGGATACTTTTTATTTACAGATTAAAGGAACGGCCATGGGCACCAGATTTGCCCCCAGTTTCGCAAATCTTTTTATGGGTCAATTTGAGGATCTATACATTTACAACTCGCGATGGAGGGGCAATCTGGTGTTCTATGGCCGTTACATAGATGATTTAATATTTATTTTTGACGGTTTAGAATCTGAAGCTCTTGATTTTGTCGCACATCTTAATAGGAATAATATGGGTATAGGTTTCACACACAATTTACAAAAAGATAGTATTGAATTTTTAGATGTGACACTTTCATGGGACGCAATAGGTAACATATCAACATCCACTTTTTTCAAAAAAGTGGATTGCAATAATTTTTTACATTTTTCAAGCAACCACTTAACAAGATGGAAAACTAATATTCCATTTAGTCAGTTCTGTCGTCTGCGTAGGAATTGCAGTACAATAGAACAATACAATCAACAAGCCCGAATACTTACATCCAGATTCCTAGAAAAGGGGTATCCCCCTGAATTAATTAGCTCGGGCCAACAGAGAGCCAGGGACCTTAATAGGGAACGTTTACTATCAACAGCTATTATTTCAGATCAACATAATAGCCAGAGGGAAATGACTTTTAATAAACAACCACTTTTTGTCGCACAGTATAATTCTAACCATAGAATTATCAATAAAGTTCTAAAAAAACATTGGCCTATCCTTCTTAAAGATCCGATTTTAAATAAAACTTTACCATCACAACCAAAATTGGTTTTCAAAAGAGCACCTACATACAAACAAAAATTGGCCCCAAGTAAAGTTGTCATGTCTAAAAGGAATATTGCCAATACATCTAGACTAACAAGAAAGAACGGTAACAACATCTTCAATAAGATGGGAGTTTATAGATGTGGAAAGAAACTATGTTTTATGTGTGAACATATAACTCAGGGTTTCACTGAGATTGTTTCATATAATACCGGGGAGGTATTTCCCATCAAAAACAAAATGACTTGTGACTCTAGCTTTGTCATTTATGCACTCACGTGCGAATGTGGGATACAATATATAGGCAGGACCTGTAGGAAGGTCAGGACTCGGTGGAGTGAACATTTAAGGAACATCAAAGTAAAGTCATCTAAACATAGTGTATCCCGCCATATCTGTGAGAAATATATATCTGGAAAATGTCCATTTAAAATCACTCCAATAGAATGTATTCCCAAAAGTAATCTGTATAACAGGTTTAGTAAGCTTAGACAAAGAGAAACCTATTGGATCTTCAAATTCAATAGTTTATTTCCCACTGGCCTCAATGAAGTTATAGACTCTGCTGCATTTCTATAAGTTATTTTTATAGTGTTTCAGGGTTACAGTGTTAGGTTCATCATGGGTTCTTCTAACATTTCTGTAGATTAGTATGTATAACACAGTCTTATTTGCAGATTGTTTGATATATCATCATTTTTCCAGTTATTGAGATGTTCTTTGTATTCTTTTTCCTATTGATGTAAATAGTAGGAGTTCTTGTACACTGGACTTTCCTAGCTCACTTGTTGCTTAGTTACATCCAATTAGAACAATAATACATTATATTATTACCCCTAGTATACAAGATTCCATTCACATAGCCGTAATCATTGACATTACCTAACGTGGTGACATAGTCACTTTATCATCATTATATATCACAATAGGCATTCACATATTAGAGATATTCACATCAATACTTGATCACAATATTAGGGTATAGCTTAGACGACGTGGCAGTCCAAAACATTATTATGAGTTCACAATCACCTTCACATTATCTGTAATGGTCAATATACACACTAATGTTGTATTAGCCACAAGCGTCTTAAATATGACCATTCACTTTCACATATTTATTTAGTTTTTATTACATATTTAGTACAATATATAACACCTCACATGGTATATCCTTCACTTTCACTATTATTATAATGGTGTTGATTAGCAAATCTCACAAGGAGAAAAGGGAAAGTCACTTTTAATACCCATCACTTGATATATGCACTGACATTTTATATATGTGAAAAATCTGTGAGAGTTTTTAGTTATAATTATTTAAATATATATAGGGTGAGTATAGTATAGTTTAGCACTCATTTCTGTTATCTGTAATTTATTGTCACCACATCAACATGTGAGAGAATATTTAGTCTCCCAGTATCTATTATTGTATTTTTATATACAATTAATTATTTCCTTGGGGTGCCCCCACTATCACATTGGGGAGCGCTATATGTTCATCATGCAACTCATGCAAAAATGTCATAAGTTCCCCCAATGTGCTTCCGTGGGGAAACTTTAAATAAATAACTAATAGACAATCATGAGATTGTACTTGTTGACATTTTTGATATGACACACAGAAGCATGATGGTATTTGTAGTTTATCAGAGTAAGATGGCAGCTGCAGTTCATTGCAATATGACACCAACCAATTAGATGGATTAATAAGCACAAACCCCCTCCAGGAACAAAAGGATAATAAAGTAATAGTCACGCTAACACATTCTCCGGGTATTTCCGGTATAGAACATAGAGGCATGATGGTACTTGTAGTTATTCAGATAAGCCTGTTAGAGAATAACATACAATCACGCAGATACATTTTCCGGGTAGTTCCGGCATAGAACACAGAGGCATGATGGTACTTGTAGTCATTAGACTAGTAGCACACAAACCAATTAGATGCCCCATATTATACAAGCCTCCTCAAGATGGTTTGCAATTGGTCAAGGAACGATCACCCACGGAGTTTGTTTACATTTATACATTTGTAACGATCTCATAATCGACACATCATTATTTAGATTTGATTTCACAGCCAACCACATTAGAGTTATAGTTCATGGGTTTCTATTTAAGTTAACAGACTACATAACAAAAAATTATAATAAACTTCTAATTAAGGCAACAAGTGGGAGTTTTTGGAAAGGAAAGGTTTGATTGGTTTATGTTAAGGAAGGGGAGGGTTTATTACAAACATATGGTTACTGATCCCTATATAAAGGGGATTTAAACAGTTTTAGAGTATACAAGCCTGATGAAACAGGGTCTTCCCTGAGAAACGCGTCGCTATTATCTCTGCATATACAAGGAGACTTGCCTTATAACACACCCAGTTGTAATTCGTTGCACTGATGGTATTTTTATCTTTTGGAAAATAAAATACTTGAAACTTTTTAACAAATCTGGTGTTCGTGTGGCATTTTCCTTGCCAGTAACCATAAGGCTGTCTAGCCTTCCTCCCCTCTGGACATATTTTCCTTTCTGCTGGAAGTAACCTAGATAAGGGTTGCTGTTGTGAGATCCACGACAACTATAGGACATCCTGACGGGGATTCCCTGGTACAGCCAGCTGGTTTGCTGTTAAATACCAGCCTGCCCCTATAGGCACAAGAGAGTGCCTTCACGTTTGTGAGTATCCTGTATCTCATCTTGCTTGGATATTGTCAGCTTTGATTGATCTACACATGTGGCGCCTCTGTTTCTGTTTTCCTTGCAGTTAACCATTCTTTGAAGATACACCATCGTTTGGGTGAAGACCGAGAGCTGCCTTATCTATTTCTGGACTTAGTTGGACTTCATTTGAACTTTTCCATTGACCACTTGATACGTCTGTATATACATATTTTTACCAATTTTTATTTTTTTATTATTATTTTTTAATTTTTAATTATTATCTACTTTAATAATTTTTAGATTTATAATTTTATTTACATATATGGTATAATCAGTGGCACATTGATTTTATTACCATCTCAGTGGCACACTTTGCTCATCATCATTATTCTACCTCTAGTTACTAGCGCCTCCTATAGGGGACTTGTGGTATTAATATTAGTATCACAAATATCCCTGATAATATATTTTGCAGTTCAGAATAAAGATAGTTGTAGGGAACACCCTCTACAGGTTACAGAAAGCATCAAATACCTAGGAATAAATCTTCATAGAAATCCTAATCTTTGGTACGATAACAATTTCTCTGCCTTCTTTGCAAATGCTGTTGAGAAATTAGACAGATGGGTTTTGTTCCCTATCTCTCTCTCGGCCAGAGTCATGCTAATTAAGTCTATTCTCTTCCCACAATTAGTATATCTTCTTCAAAATCTCCCTGTCTTTGTTTCTAATAAAGATCTAAGGCTTTTTAACAAGAAATGTTCATCTTTTGTTTGGAACAGAAAAAGGCACTATCTATCTAGAACTAAATTATACCAGCTCTCAGAATATGGAGGATTTGCGCTTCCTGATATAAAATGGTATAATATAGCTATCTTGGCACGTTTTGCTTGTGACTGGATCACAGATACTAATTATTTTACGAATCCTTTAATCGAAAGACAGATGGTTGCCCCTCTCTCTCTCAAAGCTATTATCCATTGCCCAATGGCACAATTACCAAAACACATTAAAAAGTTAGCGGTAATTGGTAATGTTGTCTCAGCATGGCAGAAATTATGTACCGTGTTAAACATAGACCAACGCATATCATGATACCTCCCTATCAGAGGTAACAGCCTTTTCCCCCCAGGTTTAACATCAGGAATTTTTACAAGGTGGGAGGAGAAAGGGTTAATCTACATCTCCCAAGTTCGTGACAATGAACATACAGTTAGAACATTCGAATCTATCCTCCAAGAATATAATCTATCAAATCAAAACTTTTATGCATATTTGCAACTTAGACATTTTATAAATGGAATACAAAATATTAGACAAGATTATAAAAAATTTGGTAAGCTTGAAGACTATATCATTTTACATAAAAATGGCATTCATACTATCTCGCTAATTTATAATATCTTAATGTCGAAACAAGGACAACTGGGGTTGGAAACTTTAACTGGCTACTGGAGATCTCATTTTCAAGAAATAACAGTAGAAAAAAATAATTTTAGTATTAAACTAGTAAGAGAGGCAAGAATTCCCACCTCCTGGAAAGAATCTCATATTAAATTAATTAATAACTCATATATTACACCGAGACTGTTAGCCAAGTGGGCTGGTGATAAATCCACTAACTGTTTTAAGTGTAAAAAAAAGGAGGCTGATCTCCTCCATTGTTTCTGGTTCTGTCCTAAAATTAGGCAGTTTTGGTCTAAAGTCTCCTACTGGGCCTCTAAAGTCCTACATGAAAATGTGACATTAGATATGTATCAGGTCTTCTTTTTAACTAGTGAGACCAACATTACATTCCATAAATCTATTGATATCCTGATCCTGCTAGGACGGAACCTAATCCTCAGGTATTGGAAGAAGAGGATTGCTCCTCCGTTTGGTCTATTTAAACAAGCCGTGTTCTCGCAAATAATGTTTGAACAACTAAATATCAATTCCCTTTCAGAGAACCAAATAAAAAGCTTCTTTGACAAATGGCTCACTCTAATACTAAAACAATCTAATAATTTGCAATATGCATTAACCAAATGTTTTCATAAATCAGACTTTTTTGGAACTCTGATCTTGAATAATCTATTCCCCTACTCCTGGTATTAATGTCACATTCTCTTGTTGGTAAGATGGAGGTGTGAAGCTGGAGGCAGGGGGGATCTCATTTCATTTCATTTCTTTTCTTCTTTTTTTTTTTCCCCCTTTTTTTTTTTGTTTTTGTTTTTAGTGTTCTGTTGTGTTTTATCTTGCTTTGTTTTTGTTTTGTTATGTTCTGTTATATTATTTTAGGTAACCAGGGAAACAGCACAAGTGTACAATAACAAAGAGTAAGATATTGGAAAGTTTGTGGCAGTAATTTTCTTAAAATATGATTTTGTGGATCCTCTGAATTTAAGAGTGAATTAATTATTGATTGTTTCTATTTTTCTGATTGATAACCATTCTTTTCTTCTTTCTGTTAAACAAACAAATTTACTCATGTGATAAATTTGTACTTGTTGATTTGTACTTTGTGCTTGGAAATAAATAAATGAGATAAAAAAAAATAAATAACCCAGCATTATTTTTTTTTTTATAAAGTTAATTTTGAATTAAGTTTTTGTTTGTTTGTTTTTTTAGAAACAATTATAATATGATCATCTTACTATACTAGTGCTTAAAAGGGAATTAAAGTGTAAGAATTTAGCACTACCAAGCCTATAAGCAAAGGACACATAGTTAAACTACTAATTGGGAGCTGCAGATAACTAGAGTGTGTACTGTCAATATTATGGGCCTGCGCTATAAAAAAGGCTCAAAATCTGCTATAATCGTAAAATTTAGCACAACTGGAGAGCAGAAGTAAAGTCTTAGTGCTGCAAGAATAGTACATGAAAAAATATGTAAAACATAAAATAAAGTATTAAACATATATATATTTATTCATTTTAACAGTAATACTGGAAAGGGCTCAGTGTTATGTGCAGTGCAAACAAAATAAATACATTTTCAATACATAAATAAATATATATATATGTGTGTGTGTACATATGTAAACACATATATACATACCCATATAAATTCATTCCAATAAACACACACACACACATATATATATATATATATATATATGTGTGTATGCATGTATGTATGTATTTGTATGTGTGTATGTATATTTAAACTATTTCTTGGCACACATTAAGGTTGGAGTTCAAACGAAGGCCAGAACACAAAAAAAAAAAAGAAAGAAAATTCATCTGAAAAAAATACTCTACACTTTTCTTTTAACAGAAAATTCATACTAGGAGGAATGTACACTTCTGGCTCTAATTAGAAATTGGGACTTTATCAATAATGAAACCACTGATATCTTTCTTAACACACAAACCTAGAAGTGGCTCTGGTGATTCCCTCTCTGAGGTCATCGAGTATACAGGTCTTGAGACGAGTGGAAACGTCCATAGAGCCATCGGCAAACATTCTACCAGAAGAGGTGAGAAGATGAAGCCTCATCTCTCCCAGACGCATGCTATCACTATGCTGCCAGAGTGGAGCCTCCTAAATCAAAATGTAAGAATGGAATTAGTGAGATAATAGGACAGTTTTTATTTACAGTGCAATCACTACTGCAACACTTTCAAAAATACTAACATGAGAAAAGACCTGTAAATCTGCAAAGAAATCTGTCATGTAATTTTAATGTCTAAAACCCCCCCATAATTTATGCTTACCTGATAAAGGCATATCTTTCATGGTGGTGAAAGTCATTGCTCCATTACTCCTGGGAATTGCTCTTCCTGGCCACTAGGAGGAGGCAAAGATTCCCAAACCCCAAGAGCGCTATAAAACTCCTCCAACCTTACAAAAAACTAGTTTGACGTATAGCCAAGCAAAAAAGGTAGGAAAAGTAATAAGCGCAAAGAAAGGAGCAAGGAAAAAATAAGGTGCAAAAAATAAAAATAAAGCTACCACCAGAAAAAAACAAGGTGGGGTTTCGTGGACTCTCACCCCCATGAAAGCAATGAATTTATTAGGTAAGCTTTAATTATGTTTTCTTTCATACAGGTGGTGAGGATCCTCGATCCATTACTCATAAGAAACGAATACCCAAACAGAGAAGTCCACGGGCATCAAGGGCAGAACAAGCATGAAATATAATTCACTTTATTTATTCTGATTTTTTTAATACTTAGACTCTAATTTTTTATGCAAAAAAATTTAATGTTATGTAAAATCTATAATCACTAGACGTTTGAAATCCTTAGCAGCATTGGCTCAAATGGAGTGGCCTGCAAAACCTTTAAAACCAGATTAAGGTTCCAGGGAGGAGAAATCAGCTTAATCCTGAACAAAAATGGTGTTAGAGAAGTTTAAGGATTTTAAGGCATTTAAGCCAAGTGTTGAATAAAACACTGTATACACTTGAGAGCTAAACTGATCGATACTTTTTGGCTGATACTTAGTATACCATTTAAAATTTACTAAGGAATGATAAATGATATATGGGTGATATGTTGTCTGAGCAATTCTGTATCCCATACCATTAGTTGTTAGATGTCTTTGATCTGAATAATACTGGGTGCCGCTATGATATGTGTACGCTTGTGCAAGAGATTTAATTAGGGAACAGAGTTAGAAATTGACTGACTGTGTTCAATCACAGCAGTACGCAGGCAGGCTGCCGCCTTTGAGCGCATAGGCTACATGATATTTTAATGAATGATTGATGTTTCTTACTGTACCTAATATACTAATTTTTCCATCCACACCATTCCCTCTGGCTATATGGCCTTATGTTTTTAACTTTGTGTTGTGATATAGATTGAATAAAGAACAAGTGGTTGTGATTTTACCACCTTCTTATATTCCCAATTGTAGATAGTCAAGTCTGTATATAATCTTGAACAAATTCTTAACAAAACACTAAATGTCAGGAAGATTAGCAAACTTCTTATGAAACAAAACTGAAATAATAAATCTGACCTCTGAGCAAATTGGCGGAAAGATTTAAGAGATAGGCAATGGCGCCACTCTTATTACTTCGAGGGAACACTATATTTAAATGTACATAATATAATTTCATATATTATCATAATATGTAATTGTGTATAGGTGCTGAGTATCAAAGAGAAACATATACAAGAACAATTCCAGCAAGAAAGCTGGACAGGATATCTAACCAGAAAAGCACTCTGCCCTCATATGTATGGGCTTGGTGTATATAGGTTTTTAAAATATATCAACTTTATTCGTTTTATTTAAAAAGGGTAACACGTTAAAAACAGTTGCAGCAAGTAAAAGTGGATTTCAAACAATTGCAGTATAAATGGTAGGGAGAATTACAAATTCATGTTCCGAATAGTTATTATTAATAATGTCTCCAACATAATGGGGATTGGTGGTAACCTTGACAATAAAGATAAGTATGTGATCTGCTGTGGACTAATATCCCAAAAAATTGAAAACAAATCTATCATGGAGTATACATATACGATGTATACCTCATTAAATATTGTGATGACACCATATATTACTTCTAGTAACAGTTAAGTCCCAGAGGTACACCTACTTGAAGATTCCACTTATATATATTTACCACTGTGCAATGGAAGATTGCACAAAATAGTAAAACTTACTAATTGGCGGAAAGACCCTTTTCCAAACCATCCTAAATAAGCTGCAAAATCCTAGGAATTCTAAAAGAATGCCAGGAAAAACCATGATACAAACAACAATAAATAAAAGCCTTCTAAACCTTATGGTAAATCTTCCTAGTCATAGGTTTATGAGCCTTAATCAAAGTCTCAACTACTAAACCCTCTGTTTCTCTCCATGCCATCAAGCTTAGAAATTTGAGATCTTGATGAAAAAATGAACCTTGAAAATAAAAGATCTTGACAAAGAGGAAGAGGTCATGAACCAGATTTGCAAAACAAATCCTGCAAGGCCGGGCTGGAACAATCAATATCGCTGATGACCCCTCTTGTCTGATACTGGCAATCACCCTTGGCAGAAGAACCAGTGGAGGAAATATACAAGCTAGATGAAAAGACCATGAGAGCTACTACAGCATCCACAAATTCTGCCTGAGGATCCCTAGACCTTGCAAAGGACCTGGGAAGCTTGTTGTTCAACAAAGAAGCCACCAAATCTATCTCTGAGAGATCCCAAAAAAACCCACAATTTGATTGAAACCATACAGATGAAGAGACCATCCCCCGTGATACAGGGATTGACAACAATTGTCATTTGACTAGGAAAGGATCCAAGATACTTCCCTCATTGCCACTAAACTGTGTTCCCTGCCGATTATTGATATATGCCACTGCTGTAACATTATAAAAAGAGAGAAGCGCTCAACCTGGGAACGAACAATAGCATAATAGCTTGTTCTATGGCTAGTTACCACCCTAGAAGCAGCCTCTTTTTGCTCAATATGTGCCTTTCGCAGAGAAGAACTTTCCTGTAGCATATCAGTCTGATCCTGACTTAACAGTACAGTCCAGCCCCGAAATACCAGGCAATCCCTCTCTGAACGAGAGAAACGGCAAAACCCCAGATGTACGTTTCGGCCTATTGTGGGCCTCGTCAGTGAGGTGCAGCCATATCCCTCTAGGCACACTGAGCAACGGATCCACGTCTGGATTTCCGCATTACACTTAGGGAGACTTCCCTAAGTGTCATAATTTGCATAAATAAAAAGAGAGAAGAACTCCACCTGGGAACGAAAAATAGCATAATAGCTTGTTCTATGGCTAGTTACCACCCTAGAAGCAGCCTCATTTTGCTCAATATGTGCCTTTCACAGAGAAGAACTTTCCTGTAACATATCAGCCTGATCCTGACTTAACAGTACTGTCCAGCCCCGAAATACCAGGCAATCCCTCTCTGAACGAGAGAAACGGCAAAACCCCAGACGTACGTTTCAGCCTATTGTGGGCCTCGTCAGTGAGGTGCAGCCATATCCCTCTAGGCACACTGAGCAACGGATCCACGTCTGGATTTCCGCATTACACTTAGGGAGACTTCCCTAAGTGTCATAATTTGCATAAATAAAAAGAGAGAAGAACTCAACCTGGGAACGAAAAATAGCATAATAGCTTGTTCTATAGCTAGTTACCACCCTAGAAGCAGCCTCATTTTGCTCAATATGTGCCTTTCACAGAGAAGAACTTTCCTGTAACATATCAGTCTGATCCCGACTTAACAGTACAGTCCAGCCCCGAAATACCAGGCAATCCCTCTCTGAACGAGAGAAACGGCAAAACCCCAGACGTACGTTTCGGCCTATTGTGGGCCTCGTCAGTGAGGTGCAGCCATATCCCTCTAGGCACACTGAGCAACGGATCCACATCTGGATTTCCGCATTACACTTAGGGAGACTTCCCTAAGTGTCATAATTTGCATAAATAAAAAAAGAGAGAAGAACTCAACCTGGGAACGAAAAATAGCATAATAGCTTGTTCTATAGCTAGTTACCACCCTAGAAGCAGCCTCATTTTGCTCAATATGTGCCTTTCACAGAGAAGAACTTTCCTGTAACATATCAGCCTGATCCTGACTTAACAGTACAGTCCAGCCCCGAAATACCAGGCAATCCCTCTCTGAACGAGAGAAATGGCAAAACCCCAGACGTACGTTTCGGCCTATTGTGGGCCTCGTCAGTGAGGTGCAGCCATATCCCTCTAGGCACACTGAGCAACGGATCCACATCTGGATTTCCGCATTACACTTAGGGAGACTTCCCTAAGTGTCATAATTTGCATAAATAAAAAGAGAGAAGAATTCAACCTGGGAACGAAAAAATAGCATAATAGCTTGTTCTATGGCTAGTTACCACCCTAGAAGCAGCCTCATTTTGCTCAATATGTGCCTTTCGCAGAGAAGAACTTTCCTGTAACATATCAGCCTGATCCTGACTTAACAGTACAGTCCAGCCCCGAAATACCAGGCAATCCCTGCTGTAACATTGTCTGACTGAAAACGCAGATGAGATTCCCTTTCCAACAGGGACAAAACTCTGAAAGGTTCTTGAAAATTTTATAGAGTTCCAAACCATTTATTGGCAACTTCACCTCCTCAGGCGACCAAACTCCCTGTGCTTTCAGAGACCCCAAAATCCAACCCGGTCTAAAAGACTTGCATCTGTCATGATCAAAGTTCAAATAGGACAAACAAAAGAAGCCCACTGAATAATGGATTGATGATCAAGCCATCAAGACAGAATGTCTTGTCTTGGGATGACTATATATTTGATAAATATATATATATATAGTAAAATATTCATATTTTTATGTCGGGTAAGCACACATGAGAATATGCAGCTGTGTTTGCGCGTGAGTAAGGTGTTTTTTCCCCACTTTTTTTGCTCCAATGACGTCTATGGGGGAACAGGATATTGCGCACACAATATTCTAATTTTGGCTTTTTAGACGCATCTGGTTAACATGCGAGCGAAAACAGTTTAATTTCAACTCATAATACGAGAGTAACCTAACATGCGGCAAAAGCTTGCTTCTAGTTAAAGGGACACTGAACCCCAAAATTTTCTTTCGTGATTCAGATAGAGCATGAAATTTTAAGCAACTTTCTAATTTACTCCTATTATCAAATTTTCGTCATTCTCTTGGTATCTTTATTTGAAATGCAAGAATGTAAGTTTAGATATCGGCCCATTTTTGGTGAACAACCTGGGTTGTTCTTGCTGATTGGTGGATAAATTCATCCACCAATAAAAATTTGCAGTCCAGCTTAGATGCCTTCTTTTTCAAATAAAGATAGCAAGAGAACGAAGAAAAATTGATAATAGGAGTAAATTAGTAAATTGCATGCTCTATCTGAATCATGAAAGAAAAAATTTGGGTTCAGTATCCCTTTAATGCTCAAGTGGGAGCATTAAATAGCTTTGCACTTGTAATCTAGCCCTACAATTTGTGATAAAGCATGCACTTTTAACCCCTTAATGACCACAGCACTTTTCCATTTTCTGTCCGTTTGGGACCAAGGCTATTTTTACATTTTTGAGGTGTTTGTGTTTAGCTGTAATTTTCCTCTTACTCATTTACTGTACCCACACATATTATATATTGTTTTTCTCGCCATTAAATGGACTTTCTAAAGATACCATTATTTTCATCATATCTTATAATTTACTATAAAAAAAATTATAAAATATGAGGAAAAAATGGAAAAAAAACACACTTTTTCTAACTTTGACCCCCAAAATCTGTTACACATCTACAACCACCAAAAAACACCCATGCTAAATAGTTTCTAAATTTTGTCCTGAGTTTAGAAATACCCAATGTTTACATGTTCTTTGCTTTTTTTGTAAACTATAGGGCCATAAATACAAGTAGCACTTGGCTATTTCCAAACCATTTCTTTTCAAAATTAGCGATAGTTACATTAGAGCACTAATATCTTTCAGGAATCTCTGAATATCCATTGACATGTATATATTTTTTTTTAGTAGACAACCCAAAGTATTGATCTAGGCCCATTTTGGTATATTTCATGCCACCATTTCACCGCCAAATGCAATCAAATACAAAAAATCGTTCACTTTTCACAAATTTTTTCACAAACTTTTGGTTTCTAACTTAAATTATTTACAAACAGCTTGTGCAATTATGGCATAAATGGTTGTAAATTCTTCTCTGGGATCCCCTTTGTTCAGAAATAGCAGACATATATGACTTTGGTGTTGCTTTTTGGTAATTAGAAGGCCGCTAAATGCCACTGCGCACCACACGTGTATTATGCCCAGCAGTGAAGGGGATAATTAGGGAGCATGTAGGGAGCTTTTTGGGGTAGTTTTAGCTTTAGTGTAGTGTAGTAGACAACCCCAAGTATTGATCTAGGCCAATTTTGGTATATTTCATGCCACCATTTCACCGCCAAATGCGATCAAATTAAAAAAAAACGTTAATTTTTTCTCAATTTTAGGTTTCTCACTGAAATTATTTACAAACAGCTTCTGCAATTATGGCACAAATGGTTGTAAATGCTTCTCTGGGATCCCCTTTGTTCAGAAATAGCAGACATATATGGCTTTGGCATTGCTTTTTGGTAATTAGAAGGCCTCTAAATGCTGCTGTGCATCACACGTGTATTATGGCTAGCAGTGAAGGGGTTAATTATGTAGCTTGTAGGGAGCTTGCAGGGTTAATTTTAGCTTTAGTGTAGAGCTCAGCCTCCCACCTGAAACATCAGACCCCCTGATCCCTCCCAAACAGCTCTCTTCCCTCCCCCACCCCACAATTGTCCCCGCCATCTTAAGTACTGGCAGAAACTCTGCCAGTACTAAAATAAAAGGTATTTGGCCCTTTTTTTTTTTAAAAAAAAAAGCATATTTACATATGCTGATGTGTAGGATCCCCCCTTAGACCCCAACCTCACTGATCCCCCACCAAACTGCTCTCTAACCCTTCCCCTCTGCAATAATGGGCGCCATCTTGGGTACTGGCAGCTGTCTGCCAGTACCCAGTTTTGTAACAAAATGTGCCTTTTTTTAAAAAAAAATCCCTTTTCTGTAGTGTAGCTCCCCCCCCCACCGAGACCAACCCCCAACCCCCAACCCCTTCCAGGACCCTTAGATTGCATTTTACTGTATTTGTGTTTTTAACTTTTAACTTTTTTTTTCTGTAGTGTAGCAGTTCCCACCCGCTCCCGCCCCGTGCACGCGCCCGCCCACCACCCCCCGTGCACGTGCGCGCTCCCGTGCGCGCCCCCGTAGCTCCCGCCCCCCTCCACATCACATAGAGCACCGATGGCCGCCCACGTAAGCTTCCACCCACCAACGATACCGGCCATCGATGTCCAGTGCAGAGAGGGCCACAGAGTGGCTCTCTCTGCATCGGATGGCCAAGGGGGGTTATTGCAGGATGCCTCCATATCGAGGCATCACTGCATTAACCGGAAAGCAGCTGGAAGCGAGCAGGATCGCTTCCAGCTGCTTTCCAGACCAAGGACGTACGCCACACGTCCTCGGTCATTAACTGTATTTTTTTTGAGGACGTGTGGCGTACGTCCTTGGTCGTTAAGGGGTTAAACAACTTTCCAATTTATTTATATTATTAAATTGACTGTTCTCTTGGTATCCATTGTTAAAAAGTAAACCTAAGGATGCTGATAAAGGCTTAAAGGGTTACTAAACCCAATTTTTATTTTATGATTCAGATAGAGCATGCAATTGTAAACAACTTTCTAATTTACTCCTATTTTCAATTTTTCTTCGTTCTCTTGCTATCTTTATTTGAAAAAGCAGGAATCTAACCTAAGGAGCTGGCTGATTTTGGATTCAGCACCCTGGATAGCGCTTGCTGATTGGTGGCTACATTTAGCCACCAATCAGCAAGCACAATCCAGGTGCTGAGCCAAAAATCGTCCAGCTCCTAAGCTTTACATTTTTTTCTTTTCAAATAAAGATAGCAGGAGAACAAAGAAAATGTATAATACTGCAATAAGCATTGTTGCAAACACAGCAGTCAGATGGCTAAAGGCATGTGTACGCTCCTGAGCTCACCTAGGATTACTATTTAACAAAGTATACCAAGGGAACTTTGAAAGTGGTTTAAAATGTCATACTATCCAAACAATTTAAGTTTAAAGGGACATAAAACCCCAAATTTTTCTTTCATGATTCAGATAGAGCATGTGATTTTAAACAACTTTCCAATTTACTTCTATTATCTAATTTAATTGAATTGAACGGGATACCTAGGTAGACTCAGGAGCTGCTGATTGGTGGCTACATATATGTCTCATGTTATTGAAACTCCCAGCAATGCATTTCTGCTTCTTCAACAAAGGATACCATGAGAATGAAGCAAAATTGTATTAATTATCTGAGTCATGAAAGAACAAATTTGGGTTTCATGTCCCTTTAATTTTGAATTTACTGTCCAATTAAATGAAAATTCTAAAGCAAAAGAATGTCATCAAGGACTATTACCATAAAAGGTACTAATCAATTAATTGCAGAATATCTAGATTAAAATGTTTAAAATGTATGTAAAACTGTTACACAAAACTGCAAAATAGTATAAATGTCCATTGACATAACAGTAACATTAGTGATTTCATCATATCTTATTTGCTTTAGACAATTTGGGACATATATTAATAAGCTCCTGCACATATCAAACAAACAATCACTGTGCTGCATGTAGTAGGATCAGGGTTCTGAATACCACAGAATGAACTCCAGCCTCGAGTCTGTAAGCAGTGGAAAAACATAATTTATGCTTACCTGATAAATTCCTTTCTTCTGTTGTGTGATCAGTCCACGGGTCATCATTACTTCTGGGATATAACTCCTCCCCAACAGGAAATGCAAGAGGATTCACCCAGCAGAGCTGCATATAGCTCCTCCCCCCTACGTCAGTCCCAGTCATTCGACCAAGAATCAACGAGAAAGGAGTAACCAAGGGTGAAGTGGTGACTGGAGTATAATTTAAAAAATATTTACCTGCCTTAAAACAGGGCGGGCCGTGGACTGATCACACAACAGAAGAAAGGAATTTATCAGGTAAGCATAAATTATGTTTTCTTCTGTTATGTGTGATCAGTCCACGGGTCATCATTACTTCTGGGATACCAATACCAAAGCAAAAGTACACGGATGACGGGAGGGATAGGCAGGCTCATTATACAGAAGGAACCACTGCCTGAAGAACCTTTCTCCCAAAAATAGCCTCCGAAGAAGCAAAAGTGTCAAATTTGTAAAATTTGGAAAAAGTATGAAGCGAAGACCAAGTTGCAGCCTTGCAAATCTGTTCAACAGAGGCCTCATTCTTAAAGGCCCAAGTGGAAGCCACAGCTCTAGTGGAGTGAGCTGTAATTCTTTCAGGAGGCTGCTGTCCAGCAGTCTCATAGGCTAAACGTATTATGCTACGGAGCCAAAAAGAGAGAGAGGTAGCAGAAGCTTTTTGACCTCTCCTCTGTCCAGAATAAACGACAAACAGGGAAGAAGTTTGGCGAAAATCTTTAGTTGCCTGCAAGTAGAACTTGAGGGCACGAACTACATCCAGATTGTGTAGAAGACGTTCCTTCTTTGAAGAAGGATTTGGACACAAGGATGGAACAACAATCTCTTGATTGATGTTCCTGTTAGTGACTACCTTAGGTAAGAACCCAGGTTTAGTACGCAGAACTACCTTGTCTGAGTGAAAAATCAGATAAGGGGAATCACAATGTAAGGCTGATAACTCAGAGACTCTTCGAGCTGAGGAAATAGCCATTAAAAACAGAACTTTCCAAGATAACAATTTTATATCAATGGAATGAAGGGGTTCAAACGGAACACCCTGTAAAACGTTAAGAACGAAGTTTAAACTCCATGGCGGAGCAACAGCTTTAAACACAGGCTTGATCCTAGCTAAAGCCTGACAAAAGGCCTGGACGTCTGGATTTTCTGACAGACGCCTGTGTAACAAGATGGACAGAGCTGAAATCTGTCCCTTTAATGAACTAGCTGATAAACCCTTTTCTAAACCTTCTTGTAGAAAAGACAATATCCTAGCGATCCTAACCTTACTCCAGGAGTAACCTTTGGATTCGCACCAGTATAGGTATTTCCGCCATATTTTATGGTAAATCCTTCTGGTAACAGGCTTCCTAGCCTGTATCAGGGTATCAATAACCGACTCAGAAAAACCACGTTTTGATAAAATCAAGCGTTCAATTTCCAAGCAGTCAGCTTCAGAGAAGTTAGATTTTGATGTTTGAATGGACCCTGTATCAGAAGGTCCTGTCTTAGAGGTAGAGACCAAGGCGGACAGGATGACATGTCCACTAGATCTGCATACCAAGTCCTGCGTGGCCATGCAGGCGCTATTAGAATTACTGATGCTCTCTCCTGTTTGATTTTGGCAATCAATCGAGGAAGCAGCGGGAAGGGTGGAAACACATAAGCCATCCCGAAGTTCCAAGGTGCTGTCAAAGCATCTATCAGAACCGCTCCCGGATCCCTGGATCTGGACCCGTAGCGAGGAAGTTTGGCGTTCTGGCGAGACGCCATGAGATCTATCTCTGGTGTGCCCCAACGTCGAAGTATTTGGGCAAAGACCTCCGGATGAAGTTCCCACTCCCCCGGATGAAAAGTCTGGCGACTCAAGAAATCCGCCTCCCAGTTCTCCACTCCCGGGATGTGGATTGCTGACAGGTGGCAAGAGTGAGACTCTGCCCAGCGAATTATCTTTGATACTTCCATCATTGCTAGGGAGCTTCTTGTCCCTCCCTGATGGTTGATGTAAGCTACAGTCGTGATGTTGTCCGACTGAAACCTGATGAACCCCCGAGTTGTTAACTGGGGCCAAGCCAGAAGGGCATTGAGAACTGCTCTCAATTCCAGAATGTTTATTGGAAGGAGACTCTCCTCCTGATTCCATAGTCCCTGAGCCTTCAGAGAATTCCAGACAGCGCCCCAACCTAGTAGGCTGGCGTCTGTTGTTACAATTGTCCAGTCTGGCCTGCTGAATGGCATCCCCCTGGACAGGTGTGGCCGATAAAGCCACCATAGAAGAGAATTTCTGGTCTCTTGATTCAGATTCAGAGTAGGGGACAAATCTGAGTAATCCCCATTCCACTGACTTAGCATGCACAATTGCAGCGGTCTGAGGTGTAGGCGTGCAAAAGGTACTATGTCCATTGCCGCTACCATTAAGCCGATCACCTCCATGCATTGAGCTACTGACGGGTGTTGAATGGAATGAAGGACACGGCATGCATTTTGAAGCTTTGTTAACCTGTCTTCTGTCAGGTAAATCTTCATTTCTACAGAATCTATAAGAGTCCCCAAGAATGGAACTCTTGTGAGAGGAAAAAGAGAACTCTTCTTTTCGTTCACTTTCCATCCATGCGACCTTAGAAATGCCAGAACTAACTCTGTATGAGACTTGGCAGTTTGAAAGCTTGAAGCTTGTATTAGAATGTCGTCTAGGTACGGAGCTACCGAAATCCCTCGCGGTCTTAGTACCGCCAGAAGGGCACCCAGAACCTTTGTGAAGATTCTTGGAGCCGTAGCCAATCCGAATGGAAGAGCTACAAACTGGTAGTGCCTGTCTAAGAAGGCAAACCTTAGATACCGGTGATGATCTTTGTGGATCGGTATGTGAAGGTAAGCATCCTTTAAATCCACTGTGGTCATGTACTGACCCTTTTGGATCATGGGTAAGATTGTCCGAATAGTTTCCATTTTGAACGATGGAACTCTTAGGAATTTGTTTAGAATCTTTAAATCTAAGATTGGCCTGAAAGTTCCCTCTTTTTTGGGAACCACAAACAGGTTTGAGTAAAACCCTTGTCCTTGTTCCGACCGCGGAACCGGATGGATCACTCCCATTAATAACAGATCTTGTACACAGCGTAGAAACGCTTCTTTCTTTATCTGGTTTGTTGACAACCTTGACAGATGAAATCTCCCTCTTGGGGGAGATAATTTGAAGTCTAGAAGGTATCCCTGAGATATGATCTCTAGTGCCCAGGGATCCTGAACATCTCTTGCCCAGGCCTGGGCGAAGAGAGAGAGTCTGCCCCCCACTAGATCCGGTCCCGGATCGGGGGCTCTCGGTTCATGCTGTCTTTGGGGCAGCAGCAGGTTTCCTGGCCTGCTTGCTCTTGTTCCAGGACTGGTTAGGCTTCCAGCCTTGCCTGTAACGAGCAGCAGCTCCTTCCTGTTTTGGTGCAGTGGAGGTTGATGCTGCTCCTGTTTTGAAATTCCGAAAGGGACGAAAATTAGACTGTCTAGCCTTAGCTTTGGCTTTGTCTTGAGGTAGGGCGTGGCCCTTACCTCCTGTAATGTCAGCGATAATTTCTTTCAAACCGGGCCCAAATAAAGACTGCCCCTTGAAAGGTATATTAAGTAATTTGGACTTAGAAGTAACATCAGCTGACCAGGATTTTAGCCACAGCGCCCTACGTGCCTGTATGGCGAATCCTGAGTTCTTAGCCGTAAGTTTGGTTTAAATGTACTACGGCCTCCGCAATGAAAGAATTAGCTAGTTTAAGGACTCTAAGCCTGTCCGTAATGTCGTCTAGCGTAGATGAACTAAGGTTCTCTTCCAGCGACTCAATCCAAAATGCTGCCGCAGCCGTAATCGGCGCGATACATGCAAGGGGTTGCAATATAAAACCTTGTTGAACAAACATTTTCTTAAGGTAACCCTCTAATTTTTTATCCATTGGATCTGAAAAAGCACAGCTATCCTCCACCGGGATAGTGGTACGCTTAGCTAAAGTAGAAACTGCTCCCTCCACCTTAGGGACCGTTTGCCATAAGTCCCGAGTGGTGGCGTCTATTGGAAACATTTTTCTAAATATTGGAGGGGGTGAGAACGGCACACCGGGTCTATCCCACTCCTTAGTAACAATTTCAGTTAGTCTCTTAGGTATAGGAAAAACGTCAGTACTCGCCGGTACCGCAAAGTATTTATCCAACCTACACAGTTTCTCTGGTATTGCAACGGTGTTACAATCGTTGAGAGCTGCTAAGACCTCCCCTAGTAATACACGGAGGTTCTCCAATTTAAATTTAAAATTTGAAATATCTGAGTCCAATCTGTTTGGATCAGAACCGTCACCCACAGAATGAAGCTCTCCGTCCTCATGCTCTGCGAGCTGTGACGCAGTATCAGACATGGCCCTAGCATTGTCAGCGCACTCTGTTCTCACCCCAGAGTGATCACGCTTGCCTCTTAGTTCTGGTAATTTAGACAAAACTTCAGTCATAACAGTAGCCATATCTTGTAATGTTATCTGTAATGGCCGCCCAGATGTACTAGGCGCCATAATATCACGCACCTCCCGGGCGGGAGATGCAGGTACTGTCGCGTGAGGCGAGTTAGTCGGCATAACTCTCCCCTCGCTGTTTGGTGAAATGTGTTCACATTGTACAGATTGACTTTTATTTAAAGTAGCATCAATACAGTTAGTACATAAATTTCTATTGGGCTCCACCTTGGCATTGGAACAAATGACACAGATATCTTCCTCTGAGTCAGACATGTTTAACACACTAGCAATAAACTTACAACTTGGTTATAATCTTTTTTAGCAAAAACGTACTGTGCCTCAAAGAGGTACTAAACGATTAAATGACAGTTGAATAATTAACTGAAAAAACAGTTATAGCATCAAACTTTAAAACAACACAACTCTTAGCAAAGGTTTGTTCCCATTAGTAAAATAACAAAAATTAAATTTGACATAAAAAATACAAAGCAACGTTTTTATTCACAGTCACTATAAAAATTCTCACAGCTCTGCTGAGAGAATCTACCTCCCTCCAAAGAAGTTTGAAGACCCCTGAGATCTGTCAGAGATGAACCGGATCATGCAGGAAATATAAGAGTAACTGACTGGAATTTTTTGATGCGTAGCAAAGAGCGCCAAAAACGGCCCCTCCCTCTCCCACACAGCAGTGAAGAGAAACGAAACTGTCACAATTAAAAGCAAACAACTGCCAAGTGGAAAATAATGCCCAAATATTTATTCACACAGTACCTCAGCAATGTAAACGATTCTACATTCCAGCAAAAACGTTTAACATGATAAATACTTATTAAAAGGATTAGTGACCTTTAACAGAGTAGTTCCGGTGAAATACCATCCCCAGAATACTGAAGTGTATACATACATGTCATTATAACGGTATGGCAGGATTTTCTCATCAATTCCATTCAGAAAATAAAAGCTGCTACATACCTCAATGCAGATTCATCTGCCCGCTGTCCCCTGATCTGAAGCCTTTACCTCCCTCAGATGGCCGAGAACAGCAATATGATCTTAACTACTCCGGTTAAAATCATAGTAAAAAACTCTGGCAGATTCTTCCTCAAACTCTGCCAGAGAAGTAATAACACGCTCCGGTGCTATTGTAAAATAACAAACTTTTGATTGAAGTCATAAAAACTAAGTATAATCACCATAGTCCTCTCACACATCCTATCTAGTCGTTGGGTGCAAGAGAATGACTGGGACTGACGTAGGGGGGAGGAGCTATATGCAGCTCTGCTGGGTGAATCCTCTTGCATTTCCTGTTGGGGAGGAGTTATATCCCAGAAGTAATGATGACCCGTGGACTGATCACACATAACAGAAGAAAACTACAATTTTCAGATTTAAATGACAGGAAAAGTAGGCAAAACAAATAAAGAAAAGACTGTGTTCTCTGACCATAATGGAAACTTTTATGGGCTGAGTTTTGTTAAGATAAATCAGCCACTCATGATATGAAAACCCTTTAAAAAGGCAGTGGCGTCACTTTGAAATTCAAAGAAATACAATGTTGAGATGCATAGATTTTTTTTTATTAGAGGGGCTGGCATTTGTGAACATTGGTGGGACTGGGGAAGTCGTAGACACACAATTTTTTTGCCCCTTGAGCCAGTGCTGCAATTTCAACAAATAGTTTTCCCGGCTGCTTTTGCTTGTTTGTACTTTGCTTCTCCCCTGCCCAATTTCGCTATGAATGTTGTGGGCATGCCGTGGGGCTTGCAAAGTTGCGCTGCTAGCCTAAACCTGCCTGCCTATCTGTGCTCACTGCTCAGTGACATGTGGAGCAGTGGAGTCACTCACTGCTGTGCTGTCTCTCTAAACGGGAACTGGCAAATCATGAGGGGATGCCTGGCACCTGACCGCATGACTGTTTGACACTGTCTTTAAAGTGAAGGAGCCACGTATGATGCCCACCAGACCATTACGGTTACGGTACACTAAGTGCACACTGAACAGGTAGGAGGGCGGGCGGGGGTCTGGGGGTGGGCAGAGTGCAGAGGTGATTGGCCATAAGAAGCGGTAGGCACGCGGCCCGGGGCTGTGCACTGACAGGCTTGGAACAGAGTCAGAGAGCAGAATTTTCATAGTTTGCGCCTAAACCTTTTCTTTAGTGATTTATTTTTAGAGTGCTCTGTTTATCTTTCATTTGATGCTCTGCTGAGCCAGGGAGCAGCTCTAGGCATGAGCTTTATGATTAATGCAGTGCAGTTTACATATTTTGTAAGTGTGTGTCTGAGTTTTTGTGTGTGTGTGTGTGTGTGTCTCAGTGTTTTTGTGTGTGTGTTTTTGTGTGTGTGTCTCAGTGTTTTTGTGGGTGTGTGTCTGAGTGTGTTTCCGAGTGTTTGTGTGTGCATCTGAGTATGTTTTTAAGTGTGTCTGAGTGTTTGTATGTGTGTGTGCCTATGTTTTTGTGTGTGTCTGCTTTCTGGGGGGGGGGGGGGGAGACACCATAACTTACCGCACCGGGTGACACCAACCCTAGTGACGCCACTGTAAAAAGGTATACACTTCCAGCACCTCTGGTGATAAGATAGTAAATACACTGTCCAGAGAAAGGGGCACTGAAACCCGGCAGCCTTAGTTTGTTGGTTGTGTTGTATGAAACGTGGTAAAAACTCTATTTAATGTCCTTTCTATGTAGGCTCTGATATAAATAAAAAACCCTGGTTTGCTATGTACTTTATAAGTTGAAAAATAAAAGAATCTTCCACATTAGCCTTGCTACTTGGACTTCAGCAGACATTTTAGAAGACATTTCCTTTTGATGTGTCATTCATTGCAAAACAATCTAAAATCTTTTCTTATAATGAGTTATACCCGTTTATTGCTATAGAAACAGAATGTTAATTTTACAGCTAGTTAGGAAGTGCCAAGAGACAAAAGGAAATTGCTGAAGGTAAAAATGTTTACTACAGACTGAAAATAGTCATGTAAATGAAAATACTGACACCACAACTTTACAAAATGTTGCTTCTATAATAATACAAATAACGACCTAACATGTATTATTACTTAAAGGGACATGAAACCCAAAATATTTATTTCATGATTCAGATAGAGAATACAATTTTAAATAACTTTCTAGTTTACTTCTATTATCTAATTTGTTTCATTCTCTTGGTATTATTTGTTGAAGGAGCAGTAATGCACTACTGGTTTCTAACAGAACACATGGGTGAACCAATGACAATCGGTATATATATGCAGCCGCCAATCAGTAGCTAGAACCTAGGTTCTTTGATGCTCCTGAGCTTTCCAAAATAAACCTTTCAGCAAAGGATAACAAGAGAAGGAAGCAAATTAAACAATAGAAGTAAATTGGAAAGTTGTTTAAAATTGTATTCTCTATCTGAATCATGAAAGAAAAATGTTGGGTTTCATGTCCCTTTAAGAACAATATTATTATTGTTACTGAATTGCAAGCAGAGTATTGGCAAGTTTGTACAAATAGCACAACTAGAAAAGAAATGTACACACGTATACATAGGCACATAAACACACTGAAGTATATATAAATCCCACCATGCAGCAAGATGTGATGTAATGCAATTGACAACATATACAGTAAAACATACTATAGATACAGACAAAATAACTTACTTGGCTATTGTCATTACTGTACAATACAATAGAGAGTGATTGGAAATTAAACTCAAACTTCAGAGTGACTGCTGGAGCATCATCTCCCATATCTTCTTCTGACATAGGCTCTGAGCGGTCTGCTTCTTAAATAGAAAAATAAATAAAAACATTTTAATTATACAAAAATGCATAATGCATACAAATGCATAACAACAAGGAAAGGAAAAACAAAAACATAATTTATGTAAGAACTTACCTGATAAATTTATTTCTTTCATATTAGCAAGAGTCCATGAGCTAGTGACGTATGGGATATACATTCCTACCAGGAGGGGCAAAGTTTCCCAAACCTCAAAATGCCTATAAATACACCCCTCACCACACCCACAAATCAGTTTAACGAATAGCCAAGAAGTGGGGTGATAAGAAAAAAGTGCGAAAGCATAAAAAATAAGGAATTGGAATAATTGTGATTTATACAAAAAAATCATAACCACCACAAAAAAGGGTGGGCCTCATGGACTCTTGCTAATATGAAAGAAATGAATTTATCAGGTAAGTTCTTACATAAATTATGTTTTCTTTCATGTAATTAGGAAGAGTCCATGAGCTAGTGACGTATGGGATAATGACTACCCAAGATGTGGATCTTTCCACGCAAGAGTCACTAGAGAGGGAGGGATAAAATAAAGACAGCCAATTCCGCTGAAAAATAATCCACACCCAAAATAAAGTTTAAATGATAAGCAGAAGATTCAAACTGAAACAGCTGCCTGAAGTACTTTTCTACCAAAAACAGCTTCAGAAGAAGAAAACACATCAAAATGGTAGAATTTAGTAAAAGTATGCAAAGAAGACCAAGTTGCTGCTTTGCAAATCTGATCAACCGAAGCCTCATTCCTAAACGCCCAGGAAGTAGAAACTGACCTAGTAGAATGAGCTGTAATCCTTTGAGGCGGAGTTCTACCCGACTCAACATAGGCATGATGAATTAAAGATTTCAACCAAGATGCCAAAGAAATGGCAGAGGCCTTCTGACCTTTCCTAGAACCGGAAAAGATAACAAATAGACTAGAAGTCTTTCGGAAATTCTTAGTAGCTTCAACATAATATTTCAAAGCTCTAACAACATCCAAAGAATGCAATGATCTCTCCTTAGAATTCTTAGGATTAGGACAGAATGAAGGAACCACAATTTCTCTACTAATGTTGTTAGAATTCACAACCTTAGGTAAAAATTTAAAAGAAGTTCGCAACACCGCCTTATCCTGATGAAAAATCAGAAAAGGAGACTCACAAGAAAGAGCAGATAATTCAGAAACTCGTCTGGCAGAAGAGATAGCCAAAAGGAACAAAACTTTCCAAGAAAGTAATTTGATGTCCAACGAATGCATAGGTTCAAACGGAGGAGCTTGAAGAGCCCCCAGAACCAAATTCAAACTCCAAGGAGGAGAAATTGACTTAATGACAGGTTTTATACGAACCAAAGCTTGTACAAAACAATGAATATCAGGAAGATTAGCAATCTTTCTGTGAAAAAGAACAGAAAGAGCAGAGATTTGTCCTTTCAAGGAACTTGCAGACAAACCTTTATCCAAACCATCCTGAAGAAATTGTAAAATTCTCGGAATTCTAAAAGAATGCCAGGAAAAATGATGAGAAAGACACCAAGAAATATAAGTCTTCCAGACTCTATAATATATCTCCCTAGATACAGATTTACGAGCCTGTAACATAGTATAAATCACAGAGTCAGAGAAACCTCTTTGACTAAGAATCAAGCGTTCAATCTCCATACCTTTAAATTTAAGGATTTGAGATCCTGATGGAAAAAAGGACCTTGCGACAAAAGGTCTGGTCTTAACGGAAGAGTCCACGGTTGGCAAGAGGCCATCCGGACAAGATCCGCATACCAAAACCTGTGAGGCCATGCTGGAGCTACCAGCAGAACAAACGAGCATTCCTTCAGAATCTTGGAGATTACTCTTGGAAGAAGAACTAGAGGCGGAAAGATATAGGCAGGATGATACTTCCAAGGAAGTGACAATGCATCCACTGCTTCCGCTTGAGGATCCCTGGATCTGGACAGATACCTGGGAAGTTTCTTGTTTAGATGAGAGGCCATCAGATCTATTTCTGGAAGTCCCCACATTTGAACAATCTGAAGAAAAACCTCTGGGTGAAGAGACCATTCGCCCGGATGTAACGTTTGGCGGCTGAGATAATCCGCTTCCCAATTGTCTATACCTGGGATATGAACCGCAGAAACTAGACAGGAGCTGGATTCCGCCCATACCAGAATTCGAGATACTTCCTTCATAGCCAGAGGACTGTGAGTCCCTCCTTGATGATTGATGTATGCCACAGTTGTGACATTGTCTGTCTGAAAACAAATGAATGATTCTCTCTTCAGAAGAGGCCATGACTGAAGAGCTCTGAAAATTGCACAGAGTTCCAAAATATTGATCGGTAATCTCACCTCCTGAGATTCCCAAACCCCTTGTGCTGTCAGAGACCCCCAAACAGCTCCCCAACCTGTCAGACTTGCTTCTGTTGAAATTACAGTCCAGGTCGGAAGAACAAAAGATGCCCCCTGAACTAAACGATGGTGATCTGTCCACCACATCAGAGAGTGTCGTACAATCGGTGTTAAAGATATTAATTGAGATATCTTTGTGTAATCCCTGCACCACTGGTTCAGCATACAGAGCTGAAGAGGCCGCATGTGAAAACGAGCAAAGGGGATCGCGTCCGATGCTGCAGTCATAAGACCTAGAATTTCCATGCATAAAGCTACCGAAGGGAATGATTGTGACTGAAGGTTTCGACAAGCTGAAATCAATTTTAGACGTCTCTTGTCTGTCAAAGGACACTGAATCTATCTGAAAACCTAAAAAGGTTACCCTTGTCTGAGGAATCAATTAATTTTTTGGTAAATTGATCCTCCAACCATGATCTTGAAGAAACAACACAAGTCGATTCGTATGAGATTCTGCTAAATGTGAAGACTGAGCAAGTACCAAGATATCGTCCAAATAAGGAAATACCACAATACCCTGTTCTCTGATTACAGACAGAAGGGCACCGAGAACCTTTGTAAAAATTCTTGGGGCTGTAGCTAGGCCAAACGGTAGAGCCACAAACTGGTAATGCTTGTCTAGGAAAGAGAATCTCAGAAACTGATAGTGATCTGTATGAATCGGAATATGCAGATATGCATCCTGTAAATCTATTGTGGACATATAATGCCCTTGCTGAACAAAAGGCAGGATAGTCCTTATAGTTACCATTTTGAATGTTGGTATCCTTACATAACGATTCAATATTTTTAGATCCAGAACTGGTCTGAAGGAATTCTCCTTCTTTGGTACAATGAAGAGATTTGAATAAAACCCCAGCCCCTGTTCCAGAACTGGAACTGGTATAATTACTCCAGCCAACTCTAGATCTGAAACACATTTCAGAAATGCTTGAGCCTTCGCTAGGGTAATGGGACACGGGAAAGAAAAAATCTCTTTGCAGGAGGCCTTATCTTGAAGCCAATTCTGTACCCTTTTGAAACGATGTTCTGAATTCAGAGATTGTGAACAGAATTGAACCAAATTTCTTTGAAAAAACGTAATCTGCCCCCTACCAGCTGAACTGGAATGAGGGCCGCACCTTCATGTGGACTTGGGAGCTGGCTTTGGTTTTCTAAAAGGCTTGGATTTATTCCAGACTGGAGATGGTTTCCAAACTGATACCGCTCCTGAGGATGAAGGATCAGGCTTTTGTTCCTTGTTGTGATGAAAGGAACGAAAACGATTATAAGACCTAAATTTACCTTTAGATTTTTTATCCTGTGGTAAAAAAGTTCCTTTCCCTCCAGTAACAGTTGAGATAATAGAATCCAACTGAGAACCAAATAATTTATTACCCTGGAAAGAAAGGGAAAGTAGAGTCGATTTAGAAGACATATCAGCATTCCAAGTTTTAAGCCATAAAGCTCTTCTAGCTAAAATAGCTAGAGACATATACCTGACATCAACTCTAATGATATCAAAGATGGCATCACAAATAAAATTATTAGCATGTTGTAGAAGAATAATAATGCTATGAGAATTATGATCTGTTACTTGTTGCGCTAAAGCTTCTAACCAAAAGGTTGAAGCTGCAGCAACATCCGCTAAAGATATAGCAGGTCTAAGAAGATTACCTGAACACAAGTAAGCTTTTCTTAGAAAGGATTAAATTTTCCTATCTAAAGGATCCTTAAAGGAAGTACCATCTGCCGTAGGAATAGTAGTACGCTTAGCAAGAGTAGAGACAGCCCCATCAACCTTAGGGATTTTGTCCCAAAATTCTAATCTGTCAGATGGCACAGGATATAATTGCTTAAAACGTTTAGAAGGAGTAAAAGAGTTACCCAAATTATTCCATTCCCTGGAAATTACTTCAGAAATAGCACCAGGGACAGGAAAAACTTCTGGAATAACTACAGGAGATTTAAAAACCTTATCTAAACGTTTAGATTTAGTATCAAGAGGACTAGAATCCTCAATTTATAATGCAATTAGGACTTCTTTAAGTAAAGAACGAATAAATTCCATTTTAAATAAATATGAAGATTTATCAGCATCAACCTCTGAGACAGAATCCTCTGAATCAGAAGAACCAATATCAGTATCAGAATGATGATGTTCATTTAAAATTTCATCTGAAAAATGAGAAGATTTAAAAGACTTTTTACGTTTACTAGAAGGAGGAATAACAGACATAGCCTTCTTAATGGATTTAGAAACAAAATCTCTTATGTTATCAGGAACACTCTGAGTATTAGATGTTGACGGAACAGCAACAGGTAATGTAACAGTACTAAAGGAAATATTATCTGCATTAGCAAGTTTGTCATGACAAACAGTACAAACAACAGCTGGAGGAACAGATACCAAAAGTTTACAGCAGTTTACACTTAGCTTTGGTAGCTCCAGCACCAGGCAGGGATATTCCAGAAGTATCTTCTGACTCAGCTTCAACGTGAGACATCTTGCAATATGTAATAGAAAAAACAACATATAAAGCAAAATTGATCAAATTCCTTAAATGACAGTTTCAGGAATGGGAAAAAAATGCCATAGAACAAGCTTCTAGCAACCAGAAGCACAAAATAATGAGACTTAAATAATGTGGAGACAATAGTGACGCCCATATTTTTTTAGCGCCAAAAAAGCCGCCCACATTATTTGGCGCCTAAATGCTTTTGGCGCCAAAATGACGCCACATCCGGAACGCCGACACCTTTGGCGCAAAAAACGTCAAAAATGACGCAACTTCCGGCGACACGTATGACGCCAGAAACAGAAAAAAAAAATTTGCGCCAATAAAGTCCGCGCCAAGAATGACGCAATAAAATGAAGCATTTTCAGCCCCCGCGAGCCTAACAGCCCACACGGAAAAGTCAAATTTTTAAGGTAAGAAAAAATGATTTATTCATATGCATTATCCCAAATATGAAACTGACTGTCTGAAATAAGGAATGTTGAACATCCTGAGTCAAGGCAAATAAATGTTTGAATACATATATTTAGAACTTTATATAAAGGTGCTCAACCATAGCTTAGAGTGTCACAGAAAATAAGACTTACTTACCCCAGGACACTCATCTACATGTAGTAGAAAGCCAAACCAGTACTGAAACGAGAACCAGTAGAGGAAATGGTATATATAAGAGTATATCGTCGATCTGAAAAGGGAGGTAAGAGATGAATCTCTACGACCGATAACAGAGAACCTATGAAATAGACCCCGTAGAAGGAGATCACTGCATTCAAATAGGCAATACTCTCCTCACATCCCTCTGACATTCACTGCACGCTGAGAGGAAAACCGGGCTCCAACCTGCTGCGGAGCGCATATCAACGTAGAATCTAGCACAAACTTACTTCACCACCTCCATAGGAGGCAAAGTTTGTAAAACTGATTTGTGGGTGTGGTGAGGGGTGTATTTATAGGCATTTTGAGGTTTGGGAAACTTTTCCCCTCCTGGTAGGAATGTATATCCCATACGTCACTAGCTCATGGACTCTTGCTAATTACATGAAATAAATGTATTCCTACCTGATAAATTAATTTCTCTCATGATAGCAGGGCCCCACCTAATAATCACATAGGGATTACACTCTAGTCCACTAAGAGGCAAAAACACCCCTACATAGAGATTTAATCCCTCTCACTCTCCCATAATTCCTCAAACATAAAGCTAAGTGGATGGAAGGAAACTAGAAAGTAGGAAAGTGGGGCAAATTAACTGCAATAATCAGAGGCGTAACTAGAAACATCACGGTCCCTGTTCAAGAATCCATGAAAGCCCCCCCCCCCCCAAAATGTGATTTTTATACATTTTTTTTATTATTATTTTTTTTTGCAACATGTAACACAGTAAAAAAATTATGTTAAGCATGTCAACTTAAAATGAGTAAGGGACAAACACTACTGTACTGTGTGACCAAGTAAGGGATATAGTGACTCAGTGACTGACATCATCAAGCACTCATGAGTTAATGTTTAGAAAACAACATAGCACAGACCTGCACATGGTGTGTAGATGAGGCAGCGCTTCACCTCTCATATGGGCAAAAATATTATTTTTTTCACAGCTACATGTTGTGCAATGGAGAGGCACAAGCAGGTCTGCCCACCATTACACAACATGCTGCGTTGTGTGTGTCTCTCTCTCTCTATCTATCCATCTCTCTCCTTATGTGTCGTTCTCCCCCATGGTCTCTTTCTCTCTCTGTCTCTCTTCCTCCCCCTCTGACTCTCTCATCCCTTATGTGTCTCTCTAACCCTCTGTGTGTGATTGTGTCTCTCTCTCTTTCTAACCCTCTGTGTGTGATTGTGTCTCTCTTTCTCTCTCTCTAACCCTCTGTGTGTGATTGTGTCTCTCTCTCTTTCTAACCCTCTGTGTGTGATTGTCTCTCTCTTTCTCTCTCTCTCTCTAACCCTCTGTGTGTGTGTGATTGTCTCTCTCTCTCTAACCCTCTATGTGTGATTGTGTCTCTCTCTCATTCTGTCTCTCTAACCCTCTGTGTGATTGTCTCTCTCTCTTTCTCTAACCCTCTGTGTGTGATTGTGTCTCTCTCTCTTTCTCTCTAACCCTCTGTGTGATTGTGTCTCTCTCTGTCTCTAACCCTCTGTGTGTGATTGTCTCTCTCTCTCTCTCTTTCTCTCTATAACCCTCTGTGTGTGATTGTGTGTGTCTCTCTCTCTATTTCTAACCCTCTGTGTAAGATTGTGTCTCTCTCTCTTTCTCTCTCTCTAACCCTCTGTGTGTGATTGTGTCTCTCTTTCTCTCTCTCTCTAACCCTGTGTGTGTGATTGTGTCTCTCTTTCTCTAACCCTCTGTATGTGATTGTGTTTTTCCCTCTTTCTCTCTCTCTAACCCTGTGTGTGTGATTGTGCCTCTCTCTCTTTCTCTCTCTCTAACCCTCTGTGTGTGATTGTGTCTCTTTTTCTCTCTAACCCTCTGTGTCTCTCTCCCCCTGTCTCTCTCTCCCTCTCCCCCCGAGTGCTTTTCTGTGTTTCTGTCTACTTTTTATTTATTTAATTAATGAATTGGTAGTGCCATCTGATGGTGTGGCTTTATTTAAAGGGATGGGGTCAAGCGCCCCACCATCTTTAAATTTCACCAGCCACCACTGGATCAAGACATTTTTATATTTACTGAATAATGAAATAATCTATAAGCATAATTTGCAGCATTAAAGTAAAAAGTATGTTTTAAACATAAATTTTAATGGACATTGATTTCTAGATCTCATAATCAGAGCAAGCATTTTGTTATCTGGTAAGAGTTTCTGTTACAATCCTTTAGACTAAAATCAGATGTTTACTAAGTTGACCAGTTTTCCAAGACACAATTTAAAGGGACATGAAACCCATATATTTTCTTTCATGATTTAGAAAGAGCATGCAATTTTAAATAACTTTCCAATTTACATCTAATATCTAATTTTCTTCATTCTTTTGATATCCTTTGTTGAAAATAATATCTAAATATGCTCAGTAGCTGCTGATTGGTGGCTGCACATAGATACCTCATGATGTGATTGGCTCACCCATGTGCATTGCTATTTCTTCAACAAAGGATATCTAAAGAATGAAGGCGTATCCTAGCCACTGCCTCACCAGCCTCTGACATCACTGCACGTCACTGATAGATAGATATATATATTAAAAATAGAGTGAATTTACACTTACTAGCATACAATTGAAACCATTAAAGTCCTTAATTATATTACACTACAATGGTTTTCCTTTCATTATTTTAGTTTAATTATTAGTTCTCCAGTGATTTTGTATGGGTCTACTAGCAAATGTACATTGTTTGTTTATAGCACGTCTACAAGGGAATTGTGCTACACATTTTAGGAGCACTATATGTTACAAGACCATTATAATTGGAAAATGACATGATCTATTTCATTAGAGCGTGCCATTTTAAGACTAGCAACCCTGCACCTCTATATGTTTAACTAAGGAACACCCCTTAGTATTTGTGGGGCCTACCCTGTCCAAGCATTGTGTGTTCTATATAATGAATAAATAACACTATATATTACACCTCCTAATACCATAAACATTTCTAACCACCTTTGTTCATAGCGCTGCGGAACCTGTACTTCAATAATTAATACGTTAAAAATTAAATGTTTTTTTCTTCTTATAACAAAAAACTTAAAAACCTGTTAAAGGGACACTGAACCCAAATTTTTTTCTTTTGTCATTCAGATAGAGCATGCAATTTTAAGCAACTTTCTAATTTACTCCTATTATCAAATTGTCTTCATTCTCTTAGTATGTTTATATGAAAAGCAAGAATGTAAGTTTAGATGCCGGCCTATTTTTGGTGAACAAACAGGGTTGTCCTTGCTGATTGGACAGCACCAATAAAAAAGTACTGTCCATGGTCCTGAACCAAAAATTTGCTGGCTCCTTAGCTTAGATGCCTTCTTTTTCAAATAAAGATAGCAAGAGAACGAAGAAAATTTGATAATAGGTGTAAATTAGAAAGTTGCTTAAAATTGCATGCTCTATCTGAATCACAAAAGAAAAAAATTGGGTTCAGTGTCCCTTTAAGCAAAACAAATAGAACTAATATGTTAATACTAAGTGGTATCAATCTGATCATGATAAAAAATATGCAGGTTTAACTCAAACATATTTGTTTAAAAATGGAACAGAATGTTTAATATTAACGCTGCATTGGTTTTCAGTGTAAAAATGTCAACTGCATAAAAATGTTCTCAATCACTCTGATAGAGCTGAAAGCAACACTGCCTGCAACATATTCCCTAATGTTTTATTTGCACACTAGTAGTAGTTTACAGTAATATCTGCTCTGGATAGCTTGCAGGCAGATGCTGTCAGTTCAGAGTCAACACCAGTGTATGCACAAGAAAGCACATTTAAAAAGGCAGGAAAAAAGAAATCTGAAAGAAGGGTTGTCTCAGTCTGTTACTAACAATGAGATGAGAAGATTTCCATTTATATAATGCCCCCGCCCCCCCCCCCCAAAAAAAAAAAGAAATACACCTAGAAATATGTATAAACATGCACAGGAAACTTTAAATTTGGCATGATTTGCCTACTTATGAATTAGCTGGATCTGTTCCTAGGGTCACCACCTTTCATGAAAAAAAAACATAATTTATGTAAGAACTTACCTGATAAATTCATTTCTTTCATATTAGCAAGAGTCCATGAGCTAGTGACGTATGGGATATACATTCCTACCAGGAGGGGCAAAGTTTCCCAAACCTCAAAATGCCTATAAATACACCCCTCACCACACCCACAAATCAGTTTAACGAATAGCCAAGAAGTGGGGTGATAAGAAAAAAGTGTGAAGCATAAATATAAGGAATTGGAATAATTGTGATTTATACAAAAAAATCATAACCACCACAAAAAAGGGTGGGCCTCATGGACTCTTGCTAATATGAAAGAAATTAATTTATCAGGTAAGTTCTTACATAAATTATGTTTTCTTTCATGTAATTAGCAAGAGTCCATGAGCTAGTGACGTATGGGATAATGACTACCCAAGATGTGGATCTTCCACGCAAGAGTCACTAGAGAGGGAGGGATAAAATAAAGACAGCCAATTCCGCTGAAAAAAATCCACACCCAAAACTAAAGTTTAAATCTTATAAAGAAAAAAACTGAAAATATAAGCAGAAGATTCAAACTGAAACAGCTGCCTGAAGTACTTTTCTACCAAAAACAGCTTCAGAAGAAGAAAACACATCAAAATGGTAGAATTTAGTAAAAGTATGCAAAGAAGACCAAGTTGCTGCTTTGCAAATCTGATCAACCGAAGCTTCATTCCTAAACGCCCAGGAAGTAGAAACTGACCTAGTAGAATGAGCTGTAATCCTTTGGGGCGGAGTTTTACCCGACTCGACATAAGCATGATGAATTAAAGATTTCAACCAAGATGCAAAAGAAATGGCAGAGGCCTTCTGACCTTTCCTAGAACCGGAAAAGATAACAAATAGACTAGAAGTCTTTCTGAAATTCTTAGTAGCTTCAACATAATATTTCAAAGCTCTAACTACATCCAAAGAATGCAATGATTTCTCCTTAGAATTCTTAGGATTAGGACATAATGAAGGAACCACAATTTCTCTACTAATGTTGTTAGAATTCACAACCTTAGGTAAAAATTTAAAAGAAGTTCGCAACACCGCCTTATTCTGGTGAAAAATCAGAAAAGGAGATTCACAAGAAAGAGCAGATAATTCAGAAACTCTTCTGGCAGAAGAGATGGCCAAAAGGAACAAAACTTTCCAAGAAAGTAATTTAATGTCCAATGAATGCATAGGTTCAAACGGAGGAGCTTGAAGAGCCCCCAGAACCAAATTCAAACTCCAAGGAGGAGAAATTGACTGAATGACAGATTTTATACGAACCAAAGCTTGTACAAAACAATGAATATCAGGAAGATTAGCAATGTTTCTGTGAAAAAGAACAGAAAGAGCAGAGATTTGTCCTTTCAAGGAACTTGCAGACAAACCTTTATCCAAACCATCCTGAAGAAACTGTAAAATTCTCGGAATTCTAAAAGAATGCCAGGAAAAATGATGAGAAAGACACCAAGAAATATAAGTCTTCCAGACTCTATAATATATCTCCCTAGATACGGATTTACGAGCCTGTAACATAGTATTAATCACAGAGTCAGAGAAACCTCTTTGACTAAGAATCAAGCGTTCAATCTCCACACCTTTAAATTTAAGGATTTGAGATCCTGATGGAAAAAGGGACCTTGCGACAGAAGGTCTGGTCTTAACGGAAGAGTCCATGGTTGGCAAGAGGCCATCCGGACAAGATCCGCATACCAAAACCTGTGAGGCCATGCTGAAGCTACCAGCAGAACAAACGAGCATTCCTTCAGAATCTTGGAGATTACTCTTGGAAGAAGAACTAGAGGCGGAAAGATATAGGCAGGATGATACTTCCAAGGAAGTGACAATGCATCCACTACTTCCGCTTGAGGATCCCTGGATCTGGACAGATACCTGGGAAGTTTCTTGTTTAGATGAGAGGCCATCAGATCTATTTCTGGAAGTCCCCACATTTGAACAATCTGAAGAAATACCTCTGGGTGAAGAGACCATTCGCCCGGATGTAACGTTTGGCGACTGAGATAATCCGCTTCCCAATTGTCTATACCTGGGATATGAACCACAGAAACTAGACAGGAGCTGGATTCCGCCCATACCAGAATTCGAGATACTTCTTTCATAGCCAGAGGACTGTGAGTCCCTCCTTGATGATTGATGTATGCCACAGTTGTGACATTGTCTGTCTGAAAACAAATGAACGATTCTCTCTTTAGAAGAGGCCATGACTGAAGAGCTCTAAAAATTGCACGGAGTTCCAAAATATTGATCGGTAATCTCACCTCCTGAGATTCCCAAACCCCTTGTGCTGTCAGAGACCCCCACACAGCTCCCCAACCTGTAGGACTTGCATCTGTTGAAATTACAGTCCAGGTCGGAAGAACAAAAGAAGCCCCCTGAACTAAACGATGGTGATCTGTCCACCACGTCAGAGAGTGTCGTACAATCGGTTTTAAAGATATTGAGATATCTTTGTGTAATCCCTGCACCACTGGTTCAGCATACAGAGCTGAAGAGGTCGCATGTGAAAACGAGCAAAAGGGATCGCGTCCGATGCAGCAGTCATAAGACCTAGAATTTCCATGCATAAGGCTACCGAAGGGAATGATTGTGACTGAAGGTTTCGACAAGCTGATATCAATTTTAGACGTCTCTTGTCTGTCAAAGACAGAGTCATGGATACTGAATCTATCTGGAAACCTAAAAAGGTTACCCTTGTCTGAGGAATCAATTAACTTTTTGTTAAATTGATCCTCCAACCATGATCTTGAAGAAACAACACAAATCGATTCGTATGAGATTCTGCTAAATGTGAAGACTGAGCAAGTACCAAGATATCGTCCAAATAAGGAAATACCACAATACCCTGTTCTCTGATTACAGACAGAAGGGCACCGAGAACCTTTGTAAAAATTCTTGGAGCTGTTGCTAGGCCAAACAGTAGAGCCACAAACTGGTAATGCTTGTCTAGGAAAGAGAATCTCAGAAACTGATAGTGATCTGGATGAATCGGAATATGCAGATATGCATCCTGTAAATCTATTGTAGACATATAATGCCCTTGCTGAACAAAAGGCAGGATAGTCCTTACAGTTACCATTTTGAATGTTGGTATCCTTACATAACGATTCAATATTTTTAGATCCAGAACTGGTCTGAAGGAATTCTCCTTCTTTGGTACAATGAAGAGATTTGAATAAAACCCCATCCCCTGTTCCAGAACTGGAACTGGCATAATTACTCCAGCCAACTCTAGATCTGAAACACAATTCAGAAATGCTTGAGCCTTCGCTGGGTTTACTGGGACACGGGAAAGAAAAAATCTCTTTGCAGGAGGCCTTATCTTGAAGCCAATTCTGTACCCTTCTGAAACAATGTTCTGAATCCAAAGATTGTGAACGGAATTGATCCAAATTTCTTTGAAAAAACGTAATCTGCCCCCTACCAGCTGAGCTGGAATGAGGGCTGCACCTTCATGTGGACTTAGGAGCTGGCTTTGGTTTTCTAAAAGGCTTGGATTTATTCCAGACTGGAGATGGTTTTTAAACTGATACCGCTCCTGAGGATGAAGGATCAGGCTTTTGTTCCTTGTTGTGACGAAATGAACGAAAACGATTATTAGACCTAAATTTACCTTTAGATTTTTTATCCTGTGGTAAAAAAGTTCCTTTCCCTCCAGTAACAGTTGAGATAATAGAATCCAACTGAGAACCAAATAATTTATTACCCTGGAAAGAAAGGGAAAGCAGAGTAGACTTAGAAGACATATCAGCATTCCAAGTTTTAAGCCATAAAGCTCTTCTAGCTAAAATAGCTAGACATATACCTGACATCAACTCTAATGATATCAAAGATGGCATCACAAATAAAATTATTAGCATGTTGAAGAAGATTAATAATGCTATGAGAATTATGATCTGTTACTTGTTGCGCTAAGGCTTCTAACCAAAAAGTTGAAGCTGCAGCAACATCCGCTAAAGATATAGCAGGTCTAAGAAGATTATCTGAACACAAGTAAGCTTTTCTTAGAAAGGATTCAATTTTCCTATCTAAAGGATCCTTAAAGAAAGTACCATCTGCCGTAGGAATCGTAGTAAGCTTAGCAAGAGTAGAGACAGCCCCATCAACCTTAGGGATTTTGTCCCAAAACTCTAATCTGTCAGATGGCACAGGATATAGTTGCTTAAAACGTTTAGAAGGAGTAAATGAATTACCCAAATTATTCCATTCCCTGGAAATTACTTCAGAAATAGCATCAGGGACAGGAAAAACTTCTGGAATAACTATAGGAGATTTAAAAACCTTATCTAAACGTTTAGATTTAGTATCAAGAGGACTAGAATCCTCTATTTCTAATGCAATTAGTACTTCTTTAAGTAAAGAATGAATAAATTCCATTTTAAATAAATATGAAGATTTATCAGCATCAACCTCTGAGACAGAATCCTCTGAACCAGAAGAACCATTATCAGAATCAGAATGATGATGTTCATTTAAAAATTCATCTGAAAAATGAGAAGTTTTAAAAGACTTTTTACGTTTACTAGAAGGAGGAATAACAGACATAGCCTTCTTAATGGATTTAGAAACAAAATCTCTTATGTTATCAGGAACACTGTGAGCATTAGATGTTGACGGAACAGCAACAGGTAATGTAACAGTACTAAAGGAAATATTATCTGCATTAACAAGTTTGTCATGACAATCAGTACAAACAACAGCTGGAGGAACAGATACCATAAGTTTACAGCAGATACACTTAGCTTTGGTAGATCCAGCACCAGGCAGCGATTTTCCAGAAGTATCTTCTGACTCAGTGTTAACGTGGGACATCTTGCAATATGTAATAGAAAAAACAACATATTAAGCAAAATTGATCAAATTCCTTAAATGACAGTTTCAGGAATGGGAAAAAATGCCAGTGAACAAGCTTCTAGCAACCAGAAGCAATAAATAATGAGACTTAAATAATGTGGAGACAATAGTGACGCCCATATTTTTTTAGCGCCAAAAAAGACGCCCACATTATTTGGCGCCTAATTGCTTTTGGCGCCAAAAATGACGCCACATCCGGAACGCCGACACTTTTGGCGCAAAAAAAGTAAAAAATGACGCAACTTCCGGCGACACGTATGACGCCGGAAACAGAAATTTTTTTTGCGCCAAGAATGACGCAATAAAATGAAGCATTTTCAGCCCCCGCGAGCCTAACAGCCCACAGGAAAAAAAGTCAAATTTTAAGGTAAGAAAAAATTGATTTATTCATATGCATTATCCCAAATATGAAACTGACTGTCTGAAATAAGGAACGTTGAACATCCTGAGTCAAGGCAAATAAATGTTTGAATACATATATTTAGAACTTTATAAAAAAGTGCCAAACCATAGCTTAGAGTGTCACAGAAAATAAGACTTACTTACCCCAGGACACTCATCTACTAGTTGTAGAAAGCCAAACCAGTACTGAAACGAAAATCAGTAGAGGTAATGATATATATAAGAGTATATCGTCGATCTGAAAAGGGAGGTAAGAGATGAATCTCTACGACCGATAACAGAGAACCTATGAAATAGACCCCGTAGAAGGAGATCATTGAATTCAAATAGGCAATACTCTCCTCACATCCCTCTGACATTCACTGCACGCTGAGAGGAAAACCGGGCTCCAACCTGCTGCGGAGCGCATATCAACGTAGAATCTAGCACAAACTTACTTCACCACCTCCATAGGAGGCAAAGTTTGTAAAACTGATTTGTGGGTGTGGTGAGGGGTGTATTTATAGGCATTTTGAGGTTTGGGAAACTTTGCCCCGCCTGGTAGGAATGTATATCCCATACGTCACTAGCTCATGGACTCTTGCTAATTACATGAAAGAAATACCAGCAATGCTAATAATTAGCATATATTTGCATATATACATAATTACAAGCTAAAGCTCCTAGGACTGACCAACTAACATTCCAATACACTTCAATGCGTGTAACTTAAGCCTCCACCACAGGTCAAAGTACTAAACTACCTGTGGAATAAATTGCTGCCAACTTTGAAGTTCACTACATACCACCACTACTGCTGCCTCTAAAACTTCCTGCTCTGTGAATTCAGCGCAACATGCGCTCAAACTTCCTTACTGACACTGTCATTCATGTCCTGTCATGCGCGCGCACCCATGCAACGCAACAGTGCCTACGAGTAAACTTTTTTTTTTACAGGGGGCCAGAGACTGGGGGTTGGGGCGCATCATGGAGGAGCGTTAGAACTGCGGCAAGTTATTTATTGTGTACATTTAGGGGCAGGGCCATTGCTGCATCTGCTGGGCGGTAGGGCTTCTCCAGAGTGGCGGACCTCCTGGGCAAGGTTGCAGCCGCGACCGTCACAACTATGATAGTTCCGCCCCTAGCAATAATAAGTTACACCATCAACAGTATACAAAAAAGGGTGGGGCTCTCACCATCATGAAATAAATTTTTTTTATCATCAGGAAAGAATAAATTTTATTTCCTTTTATAAAAGATAATGAGAGTCCACAAGATCATCACATGTGGGATCTTACACACAAACCAGTATACAAGACCATGTGTTCATGAGGATAATACAGTTAAGGCTGGAAATGTACTGATCAGGCACTGCGAAAAATAGGAAAGGAGGTTTACAAGATAAAGCCAAAAGTTAAGAAACTTTTCTAGCTGAAGAAATAGGCAAGAGAAAAAGAACATTCCAAGATAAAAGCTGGAGATACAAACCATGCAAAGGTTCAAATGGAGAGGCTTGAAGGACCCTCAAAACCAGATTAAGATTCAGAGGATTAGTTACAGGATTAATACCTGATTAAATTCTAATTAATTTTCTTGTGATATAAAACAGATCAGGCTGAAATATGACCTTTAAGAGAACCAACAGATAACATTTTCTTTAGGTTATCTTGAAGTAATAAAAGGGGTGAAGGAATTTGCATGCATATTAAACCTGGCCTTAAAGGGACAGTCTAGGCCAAAATAAACTTCCATGATTCAGATAGAGCATGTAATTTTAAACAATTTTCCAATTTACTTTTATCACCAATTTTGCTTTGTTCTCTTGGTATTCTTAGTTGAAAGCTTAACCTAGGAGGTTCATATGCTAATTTTTTAGACCTTGAAGGCCACCTATTTTCAGAATGCATTTTAACAGTTTTTCACCACTAGATGGTGTTAGTTCACGTATTTCATATAGAAAACACTGTGCTCGTGCACGTGAAGTTATCTGGGAACAGGCACTGATTGGCTAGACTGCAAGTCTGTCAAAAGAACTGAAATAAAGGGGCAGTTTGCAGAGGCTTAGATACAAGATAATCACAGAGGTTAAAAGTATATTATTATAACTGTGCTGGTTATGCAAAACTGGGGAATGGGTAATAAAGGGATTATCTATCTTTTAAAATAATAAAAATTCTGGTGTAGACTGTCCCTTTAAACCTACAATAATGGAAGATATTTATGATGATACATGTGATAATGTAAAGACCCTGTGGTGTGAAATAAAGGGTGGAGAAAAAATCCTAAAAAAAATATAACTAGGAACATGCTATAAGCCCCCCCCCCCCCCCCCCAACATTAGTGATATGCAGGAAATTCAACTACTAATACAAATAGAAAAGGTTAATAATAATACCAGTGTGTAATTATGGGAGATTTTAACTACACCAACATAAACTGCACCAATGAAACTAGTTACACAGCTAAGGGAGAAAGATGATTAAATGTTTTCAGGGATAACTTCATGTCACAATTAATGGAGGAGCCAACTAGGAATAAAGCTTTATTGGATTAACTGCTATCAAAATGATAGCTATAATATTAAACATATAAATCAAAGAACATGTGGGTAACAGTGATCATAACATGGTCAATTTGAAATAACTTTCCATAAGCAGAGTTATAAGGGTTTAACTAAGACATTTCATTTTAAGAAAGCAAAATTAAAGGATTTAAGTAAATCATTAAATAACATAAATTGGGTTAAAGTATTCTCTAATTAAAATTGGAAAAATTAAAAAATGGATAATATTTTAAACCTTGTTACATAAATATACATATCAACACATACCGCATGGTTATAAAAGTAAAAAAAAAAAAATGCAAACCAATGTGGCTAAATAAAAATGTGTTAAGAGAAATTAGGAAAAAAATTAAGAACATTTAAATTATTCAAAGAAAAAAGTACAGACTCAACATACCAAATATATAAGGAATGTAATAAAGCATGCAAAAAAGCAATCAAATTAACCAAAATTGAAACCAAAATATTAATTGCAAAGGATACTAAGTCAAACCCTAAAAGGTTTTTTAAGTACATAAATGGCAAAAAATCTAAGGAGGACAATATAGGTACATTAAAAAGTGTGAAGTATATAGACAGGGGAAGGCTGAGGTACTAAGCCAGTTCTTTTCTTCAGTATATACAAGAGAGGAACCAATGGGAGATGCTTTGGAACATACAAGCTCATACCATTAACTGGATTATCTCTAGAGGATATAAGGAAAACACTTGATAATATTAAGGTAAATAAAACTCAAGGCCCAGATGGAATACACCCAAGGGTTTTATGGGCACTGTTATAGCCAAACCTCTACTCTTAAAGGGACAGTAAACACCAGAATTTTTGTTGTTTAAAAGGTAGATAATCCCTTTATTACCCATTCCCCAATTTTGCATAGCCAACACAGTTATAATAATATACTTTTTACCTCTGCGATTACCTTGTATCTATGGCTCTGCAAACTGCCCTCTTATTTCAGTTCTTTTGACAGACATGCATTTTTAGCCAATCAATGCTTGCTCTTAGGAGCTTCACATGCCGGATCTCAATGTTATCGATATGAAACACATGAACTAACGCCATCTAGTGGTGAAAAACTGTCAAAATGCTTTCCGATTAGAGGCAGTCTTCAAGGTCTAAGAAATTAGCACATGAACCTTCTAGATGTAGCTTTCAACTAAGAATACCAAGAGAACAAAGCAAAATTGGTAATAAAAGTAAATTGGAAAATTGTTTAAAATTACATGCCCTATTTAAATCATGAAACATTTTTTTTTTACTTTACTGTCCCTTTAATTTTTCAAGACTCATTATCCTCAGGCAAAGTACCCCAGGACTGGTGTAAAGCTGATGTGGGGGTCACATTTAAAAAGTGAAGCAGGGCTGATCCAGGAAGCTATAGACCAGTTAGTCTGACATCAATAGTGGGAAAGATATTTGAAGGGATTATAAGGGATTATATTGCTGAGTATATTCTTGTAAACAAGATTATGAGTTCAAAATCGGTATGGATTTATGAGAAATAAATCATGACAAACTAATCTAATTAGATTCTACAGGAAGTAAGTAAAAATATAGATAAAGGGGAATCAGTTGATGCGATATACTTTTGCAAAGGTGTTTGATACAGTGCCATATGAGAGATTAATGTACAAAAATAAGAGACTGGGGATAGCTGAAAATGTTAGCTCATGGATAAAATAAACGGATCATACTCAGATTAGACAAAGGTAATGTGTGTAGTCCCCCAGGGATCAGTACTGGGTCCTGTTCTTTTTTAAATATTTTTATTAATGACTTGGAGCAAAGATTAAATAGCAACATCTCTATTTTTGGAGATGATAGAAATTTGTGTAAGGTCATAAGGTCAGTGGAAGATGAACTTGCTATACAAGGGGATCTACAAAAATAAGAAGAAAGGGCAGGTAAATGGAAAAAACATAATTTATGTAAGAACTTACCTGATAAATTCATTTCTTTCATATTAGCAAGAGTCCATGAGCTAGTGACGTATGGGATATACATTCCTACCAGGAGGGGCAAAGTTTCCCAAACCTCAAAATGCCTATAAATACACCCCTCACCACACCCACAATTCAGTTTAACGAATAGCCAAGAAGTGGGGTGATAAGACAGGAGCGAAAGCATCAAACAAGGAATTGGAATAATTGTGCTTTATACAAAAAAATCATAACCACCACAAAAAGGGTGGGCCTCATGGACTCTTACCAATAGTAAAGAAATGAATTTATCAGGTAAGTTCTTACATAAATTATGTTTTCTTTCATGCAATTGGCAAGAGTCCATGAGCTAGTGACGTATGGGATAGCAGATACCCAAGATGTGGAACTTCCACGCAAGAGTCACTAGAGAGGGAGGGATTAAATAAAGATAGCCAATTCCGCTGAAAAAATAATCCATAACCCAAATCAAAAAGTTTTAATCTTATAATGAAAAAAACTGAAATAGCTGCCTGAAGAACTTTTCTACCAAAAACTGCTTCAGAAGAAGAAAAAACATCAAAATGGTAGAATTTAGTAAAAGTATGCAAAGAAGACCAAGTTGCTGCTTTGCAAATCTGATCAACAGAAGCTTCATTCTTAAAAGCCCAGGAAGTAGAAACTGACCTAGTAGAATGAGCCGAAATCCTTTGAGGCAGGGATTTACCCGACTCCACATAAGCATGATGAATCAAAGACTTTAACCAAGATGCCAAAGAAATGGAAGAAGCCTTCTGACCTTTCCTAGAACCAGAAAAGACAACAAATAGACTAGAAGTCTTCCTGAAATCTTTAGTAGTTTCAACATAATATTTCAAAGCTCTAACTACATCCAAAGAATGTAAAGATCTCTCCAGAGAATTCTTAGGATTAGGACACAAAGAAGGGACAACAATTTCTCTACTAATGTTGTTAGAATTCACAACTTTAGGTAAAAAATTAAATGAAGTCCGCAACACCGCCTTATCCTGATGAAAAATCAGAAAAGGAGATTCACAAGAAAAAGCAGATAACTCAGAAACTCCTCTAGCAGAAGAGATGGCCAAAAGGAATAAAACTTTCCAAGAAAGTAATTTAATATCCAGAGAATGCATAGGTTAAAACGGAGGAGCCTGTAAAGCCCTCAGAACCAGATAAAGACTTTAAGGAGGAGAAATTGACTGAATGACAGGCTTTATACGAACCAAAGCCTGTACAAAACAATGAATATCAGGATGATTAGCAATCTTCCTGTGAAAAAGTACAGAAAGAGCAGAGATTTGTCCTTTCAAGGAACTTGCAGACAAACCTTTTCCAAACCATCCTGAAGAAACTGTAAAATTCTAGGAATTCTAAAAGAATGCCAAGAGAATTTATGAGAAGAACACCAAGAAATGTAAGTCTTCCAAACTCTGTAATAGATCTTTCTAGATACAGATTTACGAGCCTGTAACATAGTATTAATCACTAAATCAGAGAAACCTCTATGACTAAGTATTAAGCGTTCAATCTCCATACCTTCAAATTTAATGATTTGAGATCCTGATGGAAAAATGGGCCTTGAGATATAAGGTCTGGCCTTAACGGAAGTGTCCAAGGTTGGCAACGGACCATCCGAATGAGATCCGCATACCAAAACCTGTGTGGCCATGCTGGAACCACCAGCAGTACAAACGAACGCTCCATTAGGATTTTGGAAATCACTTTTGGAAGAAGAACTAGAGGCGGAAAGATATAAAGCAGATTGATAATTCCAAGGAAGTGACAACGCGTCCACCGCTTCCGCCTGAGGATCCCTGGATCTGGACAGATACCTGGGAAGTTTCTTGTTTAGATGAAAGGCCATCAGATCTATTTCTGGAAGTCCCAAGATTTGAACAATCTGAAGAAATACCTCTGGGTGAAGAGACCATTCGCCCGGATGTAACGTCTGGCGACTGAGATAATCCGCTTCCCAATTGTCTATACCTGGGATGTGAACCGCAGAAATTAGACAGGAGCTGGATTCCGCCCATACAAGTATCCGAGATACTTCTTTCATAGCCTGAGGACTGTGAGTCCCCCCTTGATGATTGACATATGCCACGGTTGTGACATTGTCTGTCTGAAAACAAATAAACGATTCTCTCTTCAGAAGAGGCCAGAACTGAAGAGCTCTGAAAATCGCACAGAGTTCCAAAATGTTGATTGGTAATCTCGCCTCCTGAGATTCCCAAACCCCCTGCGCTGTCAGAGATCCCCATACAGCTCCCCAACCTGAAAGACTCGCATCTGTTGAGATCACAGTCCAGGTTGGACGAACAAAAGAGGCCCCTTGAATTAAACGATGGTGATCCAACCACCAAGTCAGAGAAGATCGAACATTGGGATTTAAGGATATTAATTGTGATATCTTTGTATAATCCCTGCACCATTGGTTCAGCATACAAAGCTGGAGAGGTCTCATGTGAAAACGAGCAAAAGGGATCGCGTCCGATGCAGCAGTCATGAGACCTAGAATTTCCATGCACAAAGCTACCGAAGGGAATGATTGAGACTGAAGGTTTCGACAAGCTGAAACTAATTTCAGACGTCTCTTTTCTGTTAGAGACAAAGTCATGGACACTGAATCTATTTGGAAACCCAAAAAGGTTACCCTTGTCTGAGGAATCAAGGAACTCTTTGGTAAATTGATCCTCCAACCAAGATATGCATCCTGTAAGTCTATTGTAGACATATAATGCCCTTGCTGAACAAAAGGCAGAATAGTCCTTATAGTCACCATTTTGAATGTTGGTATCCTTACATAACGATTCAATATTTTTAGATCCAGAACTGGTCTGAAGGAATTCTCCTTCTTTGGTACAATGAACAGATTTGAGTAAAACCCCAGACCCCGTTCCAGAACTGGAACTGGCACAATTACCCCAGTCGACTCTAGGTCTGAAACACATTTCAGAAACGCCTGAGCTTTTACTTGGTTTACTGGAATGCGTGAGAGAAAAAAAATCTTCTTACAGGCGGTCTTACCTTGAAACCTATTCTGTACCCTTGTGAAACAATGTTCTGAATCAAAAGACCCTGAATCGAATTGATCCAAACATCTTTGAAAAATCGTAACCTGCCCCCTACCAGCTGAGCTGGAATGAGGGCCGCACCTTCATGCACATTTTGGAGCTGGTTTTGACTTTCTAAAAGGCTTGGATTTATTCCAGACTGGAGAAGGTTTCCAAACGGAAACTGTTCCTTTAGGGGAAGGGTCAGGCTTTTGTTCCTTATTCTGACGAAAGGAATGAAAACGATTAGCAGCCCTATATTTACCTTTAGATTTTTTTGTCCTGAGGCCAAAATGCTCCCTTTCCCCCAGTAACAGTAGAAATTATTGAATCTAACTGAGAACCAAATAATTTATTACCTTGGAAAGAAAGAGAAAGCAAAGTTGACTTAGAAGTCATATCTGCATTCCAAGATTTAAGCCATAAAGCTCTTCTAGCTAAAATAGCTAAAGACATATACCTGACATCAATTCTAATGATATCGAAAATGGCATCACAAATAAAGTTATTAGCATGTTGAAGAAGTTTAACAATGCTATAAACATTATGGTCTGACACTTGTTGCACTAAAGCCTCCAACCAGAAGGTGGAAGCTGCAGCAACATCAGCCTAATAAATAGCAGGTCTAAGAAGATTACCTGAACATAAATAAGCCTTCCTTAGAAAGGATTCAAGCTTCCTATCTAAAGGATCCTTAAAAGAAGTACTATCTGCCGTAGGAATAGTAGTACGTTTAGCAAGAGTAGAGATAGCCCCATCAACTTTGGGGATTTTTTCCCAAAACTCTAATCTATCAGATGGCAAAGGGTACAATTTCTTAAACCTTGGAGAAGGAGTAAATGAAGTACCCAGACTATTCCATTCCCTAGAAATTACTTATGAAATAGCATCAGGAACTGGAAAAACTTCTGGAATAACTACATGAGGTTTAAAAACTGAATTTAAACGCTTATTAGTTTTAATATCAAGAGGACTAGACTCCTCCATATCTAATGAAATCAACACTTCTTTAAGTAATGAACGAATAAAACTCAATTTTAAACAAATATGAAGATTTATCAGTGTCAATATCTGAGGCAGAATCTTCTAAACCAGATAGATCCTCATCACAAATAGATAAGTCAGAATGATGGCGGTCATTTAAAAATTCATCTGAAATATGAGAAGTTTTAAAAGACCTCTTACGTTTACTAGAAGGAGGAATAACAGACAGAGCCTTCCGAATAGAATTAGAAACAAATTCTTTTACACTAACAGGAACATCCTGAACATTAGATGTTGAAGGAACAACAACAGGTAATGGACTATTACTAATGGAAATATTATCAGCGTTTGATAGTTTATCATGACAACTAACACAAACTACAGCCGGAAGAACAGTTACCAAAAGTTTACAACAAATGCATTAGCTTTGGTAGAACCGACATCAGGCAGCATCTTTCCAGAAGTAGATTCTGATCCAGGGTCAGGTAGTGACATCTTGCAATATGTAATAGAAAAAACAACATATAAAACAAAATTATCAAATTCCTTAAAAGGCAGTTTCAGGAATGGGAAAGAATGCAAAACAAAACAAGCCTCTAGAAACCAGAAGCAACTAAAAAGTGAGACTGAAATAATGTGAAAAAAACTGGCGCCAAGTATGACGCCCACATTTTTGCAGCCAAGTATAATGCCCACATTTTTTGCCGCCAAGAATGACGCCCATATTTTTTGGCGCCAAAAAGTCCGTAACACACATACGTCAAAAATGACGCAATGACGCAATTATGTGAGAACTTCCGGCATCAACTATGACGCCGGAAATGACGAAATTTTCGCGCCAAAAAAGTCTTGCGCCAAGGATGACGCAATAAATTGAAGCATTTTCTGCACCTGCGTGCCTAACAGCCTCGCAATTTAAAAAAAAAGTCAATTGAAAATTGAAATTTTAAGGTAAGAAAAAATATAATTCATATGTATTTTCCCCAAAAAATGAAACTGACAGTCTGAAAAAAGGAATACTGATTATCCTGAATCATGGCAAATATAAGTTTAACACATATATTTAGAACTTTACATATAAAGTGCCCAACCATAGCTTAGAGTGTCATGAATAGAAATAAGACTTACTTACCCTAAGACACTCATCTACATATAGTAGATAGCCAAACCAGTACTGAAACGAGAATCAGTAGAGGTAATGGTATATAAGAGTATATCGTCGATCTGAAAAGGGAGGTAGGAGAAGAAATCTCTACGACCGATAACAGAGAACCTATGAAATAGATCCCCTAGAGGAAGACCATGGTATTTAAATAGGTAATACTCTCTTCACATCCCTCTGACATTCACTGCACTCTGAGAGGAAAACCGGGCTTCAGACTGCTGCGAAGCGCATATCAATGTAGAAATCTAGCACAAACTTACTTCACCACCTCCATGGGAGGCAAAGTTTGTAAAACTGAATTGTGGGTGTGGTGAGGAGTGTATTTATAGGCATTTTGAGGTTTGGGAAACTTTGCCCCTCCTGGTAGGAATGTATATCCCATACGTCACTAGCTCATGGACTCTTGCCAATTACATGAAAGAAATGAGATTTAATAAAGGAAAATGCAAGGTTCTACATTTTGGACGTAAAAATAAGCAGGCAACCTATTTAAATGGGACTAAACCAGGGGTCAAGTCCTACAACAAAAAGTGTGGGAACATACCAAAACTTCCATCTCCCTCACAATTAATATTGTTTTATATACATACACACACTGTATATATATATATATATATATATATATATATATATATATATATATATATATATAATCTATACACGGGAAATGAAAGCAAATTAAATCAAATGAAGGGTTGAATTGTTGCCTTTGGGCCTGAGTATCCTTCTCTGTCACAGAGTCTCACCCACTTAAAGGGATAGTAAACGCCAAAAATGTTATTGTTTAAAAAGATAGATAATACCATTATTTACCATTCCCCAGTTTTGCATAACCAACACTGTTATAGAAATATACTTTTTACCTCCGTAATTACAGTGTATCTAAGCTTCTGTTGACTGCCTCCTTATCTCAGATCTTTTGACAGACTTGCATTTTAGGCAATTAGTGTTAACTCTTAAATAACTTCACGTGCATGAGCCCAGTGTTATCTATATAAAACACATGAACTAACGCCCTCTAGTTGTGAAAAACTGTCAAATGCATTCAAATTAGAGGCGGCCTTCAAGGGCTTAGAAATTAGCATAGGAGCCTACCTAGTATTAGCCTTCAACTAAGAATAACAAGAGAACAAAGCAAATTTGAGGATAGAAGTAAATTAGAAAGTGGTTTAAAATGACATACCCTATCTAAAATATGAAAGTTTAATTTGAACTTTACTATCCCTTTAAGGTGCATTAGACATATTTCTGCTGAGGGGAGCTAAATAACCCCAGAGCAAGCCATACAGAAATGAAATCACCATGTGTTACACACAGTGCAGGGTGATCATACAGCAGGACCACTGACAGGCGTGCATTTAGTGTATTGTATAAAGTGTTACTGCCCATTACTAGAGGACCACACAATGCCTCTAACCAGAATGTGCTCCAGCTCTTTCCACCAGCAGCAGCAGTGTTTACTCAAGTGTTTCTTTTCTCTTTCCAGGGGGAACTTAGTTCCTCCTGCAAAAATAGTGCAGGAACTCTGATCCCATGCATTCCTGCTCGACTTGACGGTGGCTTCTAAGGCTAATAAGATACTAGTATGTATTAAAAGAGGCGATGATGCAAGGGAGGAAAGCATAATTTTGTCACTATATAAATCCCTATATAAATTGCCCCATCCACTTTAGGAACAATAGAAACACCTGTTTTGTTCCATTCTTTAGAAATTATAGCAAAAAAGGAACAGGGAAAGTAAGAAGCTGTTTGGGAGTTGCCTTAAATAATAAATAAATTATTTTAACAGGCTGTTTGTCCAAAGCAGGAGGCTCATCTAAGTCCAAAGCAGTTAAAACTTCCCACAAAAGAGCATTAATATGTTATTAAGATTAAAATGAAAATAAACATGCTCTTCCATGGTTTCAAGGAGAGAGTCCTCAATGCCTGATCATCATAAGAGGAATTGTCAGATTCAAATGTACCGTGTGTCTAAAACACTATGCACAGTAATAAAGGATATAGTTTAAAATGTCAGTTAATGGAAGAATAAGGGGAACATAAAAACATAATTTATGTAAGAACTTACCTGATAAATTAATTTCTTAAATATTGGCAAGAGTCCATGAGCTAGTGACGTATGGGATATACATTTTTACCAGGAGGGGGCAAAGTTTCCCAAACCTCAAATGCTTATAAATACACCCCTCACCATACCCACAACTCAGTTTAACGAAATAGACAAGTAGTGAGGTGATAACAAAAAGGAGTAAAAAAAACAAAAAACATAACCACCATTAAAAGGGTGGGCCTCATGGACTCTTGCCAATATGAAAGAAATGAATTTATCAGGTAAGTTCTTGCATAAATTATGTGTTATTTCATGTAATTGGCAAGAGTCCATGAGCTAGTAACGCAAGGGATAGAAATAACCAAGATGTGGAAGTCCACAGAAGAGTCACTAGAGAAAGAACAACAGCTATTTCCACTGAGAAATTTAATCCACACAATAATTAAGTTTTTCTTAAAAAACTTAAATCAAAAGCAGTAGAATCAAACTGAGACAGCTGCCTGAATAACTTGTCTACCAAAGACTGCTTCAGAAGAAGCAAAATACATCAAAATGGTAAAAACAAGAAAAGTGTGCAAAGAAGACCAAATTACTGATTTGCAAATTTGATCAACCGAAGCTTCATTCTGAAAAAGCCCAACTGAACTTAGTAGAATGAGCTGTAAATCTCTGAGGCATAAGCCTTAAAAAACAAAAGCTTTAACCAGGATGGCAAAAAATGGCAGAGGCTTTCTAACCTTTTCTGGAACCAGAAAAACAACAAATAGACAAGAAGTCTTCTGAAATCCTAGAAACCTTGATATAAAATTATAAAGCTCAACAATCACAGTGATACCGAAGGCAGACAGAGTGGGGACCCTGGCGGGTAATTATAGACCCATTTCACTCCTAAATACCGACAAAGATTTATGCAAAAATTCTCTCTAACCGCCTTAATGCAATTCTACCTAAGATCATACATCCGGACCAAGTTGGCTTTGTTAAGGGCAGAGAGGCAAAAGATAACACAATTAGAGTGTTGCAATCTCTGCAGTATACAAACGATAACAAGTCCCCTCTGGCGCTTCTGTCATCTGACGCTGAGAAGGCCTTCGACAGGGTCAGCTGGCATTTTATGTGGGGGGATTCTAGCTTTTATAGCTAGAATCCAGGCACTGTACTCAAACCCCCAAGCCAGAGTCCGAGTGAATGGAACTCTTTCACAGCCTTTTCAAATAACGAATGGTACCCGCCAGGGTTGCCCCCTGTCGCCTTTACTGTTTGCAATAACCATCGAGATCTTAGCAATAAAAATTAGAGAAAACAAAGATATACTAGGCTTGCAATATAATCAAGTAAATCAAAAGTGCTTATTGTTTGCGGATGATGTGATTTTCACTCTCCAGTCACCCTCTACTACCCTCCCCGCTTTGATAAAAACCCTGGAGGAGTATGGACAGGTCTCTAACTTCTCTATAAATATGGAAAAATCAGGCATAATATTATTGAATCTCCCACATCAGGATATTGAATTTGTACAGAAACGCACGCCATTTCGGGTCACAGACAAGATCAAATACTTAGGCTTAACTCTACCTCAGAACAACAAAGACCTATTTCGGTGTAATTATCTCAGCCTACAAAAAACAATCAAAAACCTCTTGGAGGGTTGGCATAGACAGGGACATCTTTCCTGGTTCGGGCGGGTGAATACTACTAAAATGATGATAATACCTAAATATCTATTTCTCTTCCGGACATTGCCGATGGCCCTGCCTGTCTCATATCTAAGGATGCAACAGAAAATGATCAACTCATTCATATGGTCCTATAAAAAACCTAGAGTTTCCCAGCACACGCTATATATGCATAAAGAAGATGGTGGTCTTAGTGTGCCAAACCTTTTAAACTACTACAAGGCGGTACACTTGTCCAAAGTGATCTCCTGGACACACTCTCAACAATCAGACCTATGGGTACAGGTTGAAAGTTCCCTTATAGGAACGAATCAAATGAGAGATATAGCATGGTTGCCTAAAAATCACAGACCACCACGGGCATACCAGAATGCCTATGTCAGGGCCACTCTAGAAATCTGGGATTCGGTTCTGGCCCATAACACAGGAATCTCCACCCCAATCTCACCTCTCACTCCCTTACTAGGTAACCGGCTATTCTTAGACAAGGTCTCCTTTACCCACTGGAACTCTGAGAAACACCTATGTAACTTGCCAATATATCTTTTACTGGAGTCAGGAAAGTTTAGGGACAGGACTGAGTTAAACGATGAGCTGGGGGCACCCTTCCATAGTTGGTACTCGTACCTACAGATAAGACACGCGCTTCATAACAACACACACAAAGCTCACATATTTAGATCACTAACTGTATTCGAAAAGATATGTATTAATCCCGACTATAAAAGATCACTTCTCTCTTCGACATACAGACTGCTGAGAGGTTCTTTTCCTGACCGAAGTCCTACTTTTCTAAAGAAGTGGGAGACTGAGGGGCTAGAGGGGATCACGGATGAGGACTGGAAAATCAGTTTTAAAACTACACATTTTGCTTCTACCTCGGTGCTCCTAACCGAGTTGAACTATAAAATACTCTCTCGCTGGTATCTGACACCGCAGCGTCTTAGATACATTTTTCCTACGGCTTCCTCAGCATGCTGGAGGCGCTGCAGTGGGATAGGCAGCTTGACTCACATATGGTGGGATTGCCCACTCCTGGCGGAATTCTGGTCACGTATAGAAAGATGTTTTAATAAAATATTAGGAACAAATATCACTCTCAGTAGTAAACATATTTTGCTCAATATCCTCCCACCAATACATTGTATCTATCGCACAAAACTTCTTCAGCTGATGCGGACAAGCGCAAAAAGATTAAATTCCTCGACTATGGAAGAGTCAAGACATCCCCACCCAAACACAGTGGCTAGCCAAGATGGATCATATTATAACACTAGAAAAATATCACTATAACTACATCGGTAAACACGACTTTATTAATGACATACTTTTTATCTGGGAACACGGTCTCTCTGCTCTAGCTTAGCTTACAATCAGAATAGATAGACACTGGAGAGGACTGGCTACACTGTGGGAACGTTGCTTGGAATCCTTTTCCACTGAATTCCCTTCTACTCTAGTTCTCCTTTTCTACTCCCTCTTCTCCTTACCTTTTATCTCTTTCCCTCTTATTCTCTCCTCTTCTCACCCTCTTCAACTTCTCCATTATTCTATTACCTTCCCCCAACCTCCAGAGATAGAACTTTATAGATAGAAGATGAATATGTGGTGGCATAATGACCTTGAGCTATAAAAGATATGGAATATCTTGAGATACTACCTCTATGTTTGCCAGCTACCCCAGCTTTATTCTGTTGTTTTTGTGAAGTGTATTTTTCTATTTCTTGTATTGTTGTGAAAAATTGAAAAATTAATAAAAACTATTGAAATAAAAAAAAAAAAAATATAAAGCTCTTACCACATCCAAAGGATGTAAAGAACTCTCAAAAAATTCTTTAGGATTAGGACACAAATAAGGAACAACAATGTATCTACTAATGTTGTTCAAATTCACAACCTTGGGAACAAAAAAAGTCAACAAAACAACTTATCTAGATGAAAAAATCAGATAAGGAGACACAAATCCGAAACTCTTGTAGCAGAAGAGATAGTCAAAAGAAACAACACTTTCCAAGAAAATAGATAATCTTCAAAGAAAATATAGGATCAAAAGAGAAGAGCCTGCTAAATATTTTAACAAAATAAGACTCCAAAAAGGAGAAATTAATAAATGAACAGGCTTGATACCAACCAAAGCCTGAACAAAACAGTGAAGTTTCAACAATCTTTCTAGAAAATAAAACAGAAAGAACAGAAATTTGTCCCATCAAAAAATTTGCAGACAAACTTATCCAAACTATCCTGAAAAAAACTGTAAAATCCTAGGAATTCTAAAAAAATGTAAAAAAGAATTTATGAGAACACCATAAAATATAGGTTTTCCAAACCTGATAATACATGTTCCTTGAAACAGACTTATAAGCCTGCAACATAGTGATAAAAACTGAGTCAGAGAAACCTCTATGACTAAACACTAATCAATTTCCATACCATCAAATTAGTCATTTGAGATCTCGATGGAAAAAAAGCCCCTAAAACAAGAGGGCTGGCCAAGAGAAAGTGGCCAAGGATGGCAACTTGGACATCTGAACAAGATCCACATACCAAACCTGTGAGGTCATGCTGATGCCATCAGAAACACATGAGAGTGTTCCAATATGATCTTGGAAATTACCATTGGAAGAAAAAAAACAGATGTGGAAAGATGAAGTCAGGTTGCAAAACCAATGCATTCACCATTTCTGCCTGAGGATCCCTGAACCTGATAAGGTACCTGGGAAATTGAGAAAACACATCTGTATAGAGATACCACTCTCCTGGATGTAAAGACTGACGGCTGAGATAATCCACCTCCCAAATGTCTAAACCAGAGATAAAAAATCGTAGACAGGATATGAATTCCATATAAGAACGTATTCAAGATAGTTCTTAATTGCATAAGGAACTACGAGTCTCTATTTGTTGATTGACATTTGCCACAGTTGTGATATTTTCTGTCTGAAAGCAAAAAATGAAAAAAGTTCTCTCCTAAAAGAGGCCAAGCCTGAAAGAGCTCTGAAAAATAGCACAGAGTTCTAAAATATTGATTGGAAACCTCGCTTCTTGAAGTTTCCAAACCCCTTGTGATGTCAGAGACCATCAGACAGCTCCCCAACCTTAAGACTTGCATCCATTAAGAATACAGTCCAGGAAGGACGAACAAAAGGAGGCCCCCTGAATAAAACGATGATAGACTAATCACCAAATCAGAGAGAGTAGAGTGTTAGGATTTAAAAATATCAACTGTGATATCTAAAAACAATCCCTGTATCATTGATTCAGTACGCAAAGCAAAAAGAGATCTCTTGTTTGAGGAATCACAAAACTCTTAGGTAAATTAAATCCTCTAAGGGACTCAAGATGCTGCTCATTATTTGACCTCGAAGGATGAAACGCTGAATGGACCTTGCCGGGAATCAACCCTGCAACCCTCAGGTTGCTACAGAGCTACAGAATAGGAAAAGACCTCAAGAGCAAAAATGTTAAAATCTAGATTTGAAAAGGATTATTAACATACGGCTAGATTACGAGTTTTGCGGTATGAGGGGTGCGGTGCTAACTTGCACGTTATTGTCACCACTCACTTCCCTACAGCGCTGGTATTACAGGTTTTCATAAACCCGGCGTTATCAGGCAAGAAGTGAGCGTAGAGCAAAATTGTGCTCCATACCGCACTCCAATACCAGCGCTGCTTAAGTCAGCGGTGAGCTGGTTATACGTGCTCGTGCACGATTTCCCCATAGACAACAATGGGGAAAGCCGGCTGAAAAAAAGTCTAACACCTGCAATAAAGCAGCGTAAAGCTCCGTAACGCAGCCCCATTGATTTCTATGGGGAAACAAATTTTATGTTTACACCTAACACCCTAACATGAACCCCAAGTCTAAACACCCCTAATCTGCTGCCCCCAACACCGCCGACACCTACATTATACTTATTAACCCCTAATCTGCCGCTCTGGACATCGCCGCCACTATAATAAACATATTAACCCCTAAACCACCGCACCGCAAACACTAGGTATATATTATTAACCCCTAATCTGCCACCCCTAACATCGCCGCAACCTACATTAGTTATTAACCCCTAATTTGCCTCCCCCAACGTTGCCACCACTATACTAAAGTTATTAACCCCTAAACCTAGGTCTAACCCCCCCTAACTTAAATATAATTAAAATACATCTAAATAAAAATTACTATCATTACCTAAATAATTCCTATTTAAAACTAAATACTTACCTATAAAATAAACCCTAAAATAGCTACAATATAACTAATATAGAATTGGAACAGCCAATAGAATGCAAGCTCAATCCTATTGGCTGATTGGATGAGCCAATAGGATTGAAGCTCAATCCTATTGGCTGATTGCATCAGCCAATATGATTTTTTCACCTTTAATTCCGATTGGCTGATAGAATTCTATCAGCCAATCGGAATTCAAGGGACGCCATCTTGGATGACGTCCCTTAAAGGAACCTTCATTCTTTAGTCGCCGTCGAAAGAAGAGGATGCTCCGTGCCGGATGTATTGAAGATGGAGCCGCTCCGTGCCAGATGTATTGAAGATAGAAGATGCCGTCTGGATGAAGACTTCTTGCCGCTTCGCTGAGGACTTCTCCCGGTTTCGTTGAGGATGGATGTCCAGTCTTCAAAACTAAGTGGATCTTCGAGGGTTAGTGTTAGGTTTTTTTTAAGGGTTTATTGGGTTGGTTTTAGTTTTAGATTAGGGCTTTTGGGCTGAAAAAGAGCTAAATGCCCTTTTAAGGGCAATGCCCATACAAATGCCATTTTCAGGGCAATGGGGAGCTTAGGTTTTTTTAGTTAGGTTTTTATTTGTGGGGTTTGGTTGTGTGGGTGGTGGGTTTTACTGTTGGGGGGTTGTTTGTATATTTTTTTTTAATAGGTAAAAGAGCTGATTTCTTTGGGGCAATACCCAGCAAAAGGCCCTTTTAAGGGCTATTGGTAGTTTAGTTTAGGCTGGGGGGGGTATTTTGGGAGGATTTTTATTTTGATAGGACTATTAGATTAGGTGTAATTAGTTTAAATATCTGATAATTTCTTTTTTTATTTTGTGTAATTTAGTGTTTTTTTTTTTTTGTAATTTATATAATTGTATTTAATTTAGATAATTTATTTAATTGTAGTGTAAGGTTAGGTGTTAGTGTAACTCAGGTTAGGTTTTATTTTACAGGTAAATTTGTATTTATTTTAGCTAGGTAGTTAGTAAATAGTTAATAACTATTTAGTAACTATTCTAACAAGTTAAAAAATATACAAACTTGCCTGTAAAATAAAAATAAACCCTAAGCTAGCTACAATGTAACTATAAGTTATATTGTAGCTAGCTTAGGGTTTATTTTACAGGTAAGTATTTAGTTTTAAATAGGAATTATTTAGGTAATGATAGTAGGTTTTATTTAGATTTATTTTAATTATATTTAAGTTAGGGGGTGTTAGGGTTAGACTTAGGTTTAGGGGTTAATAACTTTAGTATAGTGGCGACGTTGGGGCGGAAGATTAGGGGTTAATAATATTTAACTTGTGTTTGCGAGGTGGGAGTGCGGCGGTTTAGGGGTTAACATGTTTATTCTAGTGGCGCTGATGTCCGGAGCGGCAGATTAGGGGTTAATAATTTTATTTTAGTGTTTGCGATGTGGGAGGGCCTCAGTTTAGGGGTTAATAGGCAGTTTATGGATGTTAGTGTGCTTTTTAACACTTTAGCTATGAGTTTTATGCTACGGCTTTGTAGTGTAAAACTCATAACTACTGACTTTAGAATGCGTTACGAATCTTGCGGGATAGGCTATACCGCTCACTTTTTGGCCTCCAAGAAAAAGTTTGTAATACCGGCGCTATGGAAGTCCCATTGAAAAAAGACTTTGCGCAAATTGCGTAAGTTAATTTACGGTACGGCCAAAAAAAGTGTGCGGTGCCCCTAAACCTGCAAGGCTCGTAATATCAGCGGTAGTGACAAAGCAGCGTTATGAGCCTTAATGCTGCTTTTTCACTCATACTGCAAAACTCGTAATCTAGCCGATAGTTAATAGGAGGACTAGACTCCAAAAAGCTATAAATAACAACATTTCCTTAACAAAGAACAAAAAATGTTCTAATGAAAAATAAGGAGAATTTTTAACAAACTGTCTGATACGGGATCCTTTGAGCTAAAGAAACCTTCATCAGTAGAATAAACTTAAAGGGACACTCAGGTTTTATTAAATTTTCATGATTCAGATACAGCATGTAATTTTAAACAACTTTCCAATTTACTTCCATTAAAAAAAATGTGCACAGTCTTTTATAGTGACACTTTTTTTTTAGTCACCTGCTCCTACTGAGCATGTGCAAGAACTCAGACTATACGTATATGCATTTGTGATTGGCTGATTGCTATCACATGGTACAGGGGGAGTGGAAATATACATAACTTTGAAACTTGTTAGAATAAAATCTACTACTCATATGAAATTCAGAGTAAATGCTATTGTATTGTCTTGTTATCTTGCATGTGTTGATTATGCAAATCTGCTGTGTTTACTGGTCCTTTAAGTATGCTGTCGGTCAGAACAAAATTAATTCAATCTTAATTTTGAAAAGACCTTGTAAGTTTACTTAAAGGCATAATATCAGTTATAACCTTTTATAATATAAGCAACAAAATGTGATGTTTGCAGATGAAATCAAGTACATGAACTGAATATGTAAAAAAACAGTAAATGTCATTGTACATGTAGAAACATTGCTAGCATAAAACATGAAAAATAAATGCCACATAATTGAGCTGAAGAAATAGCAACAGCTTAATAATGAAAAGAACACATTTAGCTTTGTAGAATTGTGTTCCAGGGCATCATAGTTTCTACAGCAACATCAGAGTCAGGATCAGAATGAGACATCTCGCAAAATGTAACAGAAAAAGAAAAGTAACATTAGGCAAAACATTAACGGCTAGATCACGAGTTTTGTCGGTAAGGCTGTGCGGTGCTAACGCTCCTTTTTTTCTTACCGCTCACTTAAGACAACGCTGGTATTACGAGTTTTCTGCAAGCTGGCGTTAGCCTCAGGAAAGTGAGCGTTGAGCAAAATTTAGCTCCACATCTCACCTCAATACCAGCGCTGCTTAAGTCAGTGGTAAGCTGGCAAAACGTGCTCGTGCACGATTTCCCCATAGGAAACAATGGGGCTGAGCTGGCTGAAAAAAACCTAACACCTGCAAAAAAGCAGCGTTCAGCTCCTAACGCAGCCCCATTGTTTCCTATGGGGAAAGAAAATTTACGTCTGCATCTAAGACCCTAACATGAACCCTGAGTCTAAACACCCCTAATCTTACACTTATTAACCCCTAATCAGCTGCCCCCTACATCGTTGCCACCTATATTATCTTATTAACCGCTAATCTGCCACTCCGGACACCGCCGCCACCTACATTATACCTATGAACCCCTAATCTGCTGCCCCCAACATCGCCGACACCTACATTATAGTCATAAACCCCTAATCTGTCCCTCCCAACGTCGCCGCAACTATATTAAATTTATTAACCCCTAATCTTCCGACCCCAATGTCGCCGCCACTATAATAAATTTATTAACCCCTAAACCTAAGTCTAACCCCCCTAACTTAAATATAATTTAAATTAAACAAAATAAATTTAACATAATTAAATAAATTAATCCTATTTAAAACTAAATACTTATCTATAAAATAAACCCTTAGATAGCTACAATATAACTAATAGTTACATTGTATCTAGCTTAGGGTTTATATTTATTTTACAGGCAACTTTGTATTTATTTTAACTAGGTACAATAGTTATTAAATATTTAATAACTACCTAGCTAAAATAAGTACAAAATTACCTGTAAAATAAATCCTAACCTAAGTTACAATTACACCTAACACTACACTATCATTAAACTAATTACCTAAACTACCTACAATTAGGTAGTTGGGTGTGTGGGTGGTGGGTTTTAATGTTGGGGGGGGGGAGATGATTACTTTGCCCCGCAAAAGGCCCTTTTAAGGGCTATTTGTAATTTAGTATAGGGTAGAGAATTGTATTATTTTGGGGGGCTTTTTTATTTTATTAGGGGGATTAGATTAGGTGTAATTAGTTTAAAATTCTTGTAATTCTTTTTTAATTTTCTGTAATTTAGTGGGGGGGGGTTTTCCCGTAATTTAGTTTATTTAATTTAATTGTAATTAATTGTAGGTAGTTTAGGCAATTAGTTTAATGATAGTGTAGTGTTAGGTGTAATTGTAACTTAGGTTAGGATTTATTTTACAGGTAATTTTGTACTTATTTTATCTAGGTAGTTATAAAATAGTTAATAACTATTTAATAACTATTGTACCTAGTTAAAATAAATACAAAGTTGCCTGTAAAATAAAAATAAATCCTAAAATAGCTATTATGTAACTATTAGTTATATTGTAGCTAGCTTAGGGTTTATTTTATAGGTAAGTATTTAGTTTTAAATAGGAATAATGTAGTTAATGATAGTAATTTTATTTATATTTATTTAAATTATATTTAAGTTAGGGGGGGTTAAGGTTAGGGTTAGACTTTAGGGGTTAATATAGTAGAGGCGACGTTGGGGTCGGCAGATTAGGGGTTAATAAATGTAGGTAGGTGTCAGCGATGTTAGGGACGGCAGATTAGGGGTTAATAAAATTTAACTAGTGTTTGCGAGGCAGGAGTGCAGCGTTTTAGGGGTTAATACATTTATTAAAGTGGCGACGATGGCCGGCAGATTAGGGGTTAATAAATATAATGTAGGTGTCGGCGATGTTAGGGGCAGCAGATTAGGGGTTCATAGGTATAATGTAGGTGGCGGCGATGTCCGGTCGGCAGATTAGGGGTTAAAAAAAATTTAGTTTAGTGTTTGAGATGTGGGGGGGGGGCTCGGTTTAGGGGTTAATAGGTAGTTTATGGGTGTTAGTGTACTTTTTAGCACTTTATGTTCCGGCGTTAGCCCATAAAACTCTTAACTAGTGACTTTTAAATGCGGTAGGAGTCTTGACAGGAGAGGGTGTACCGCTCACTTCTTCCAAGACTCGTAATACCAGCGTTATGCAAATCCCATTAAAAAGATAGGATACGCAATTGACGTAAGGGGATTTGCGGTAGCCTCGAGTCGTGGAAGAAAAGTGAGCGGTACACCTGTACCTGTCTGACTCGTAATACCAGCGGGCGTTAAAAAGCAGCGTTGGGACCTCTCAACGCTGCTTTTTAAGGCTAACGCAAGACTCGTGATTTAGCCGTAAATTTCCACAATGTAACAGTTTCAGTAGAGAAAAACAAAAGATAGTATTTTTTTTTTTATTTTTTTTAAAAATAAAATAAAAAAGCAAGCATAATAGCTTTCAAAGTTCATGAAAACAGCGAGCAATAGAGGGAGAGGGGTAAAATAACAAAAATTTGGCACCAAAAATGACGCATTACGCAAAAAGAAGTAAAACATTTTTTGGCGCAAAACTAACACCAGGATATGACACAACTCACGTCATAAAACGCAATTTCGCACCAAAACAACTAGCGTTAACAAAGACGCAGGAAATTACAACATTTGCGCCATCAAATGCGCATCTTCACACCAAAAAAATTTGCGACAAGAATGACGCAATAAAAAACTGCATTTTGCACCCCCTTTGCGAGCCTAGATTTGAAAAAAAAAGTCAAATTAAAAAAAAGACTGAACCCCAGGTAAGAAAAAAAGTTTAAATAAACTTCCCAAACATGATTCCTATACTGAAACTGTTTAGACTGCAAAGGGAAATACATATAGACCTGACTCATGGCAAATATAAGTAAAATACATATATTTAAAACTTTATATTAATACATAAAGCGCCAAACCATAGCTGAGAGTGTCTTAAATCATGATACATACTTACCGAAAGACACCCATCCACATATAGCAGATAGCCAAACCAGTACTGAAAACTATCAGCAGAGGTAATGGTATATAGGAGTATATCGTGAATCTGAAAAAGGGAGGTAGGAGATGAATCCCTATGACCGATAACAGAGAACCCTTGAAATAATTTCCTGTGAGAGAAACCATAAAATCAATAGGCGATACTCTCTTCACATCCCTCTGACAAACACTGTACTCTGAGAGGAATTGGGCTTCAGAATGCTTAGAAGCGCTTATCATAGAAGAAATCATAAAAATCAAGCACAAACTTACTTTACCACCTCCATAGGAGGCAAAGTTTGTAAAATTGAGTTGTGGGTGTGGTGGGAGGTGTATTTATAGGCAATTGAGGTTTGGGAGACTTTGCCCCCTCCTGGTAGGATTGTATATCCCATACCTCACTAGCTAATGGACTCTTGCCAATTACATGAAAGAAAATTAAGCCAAATAGTGAAGTTCTATAAAGCTCAGATGTCAGGCGGGACTTTAAGTTCACATGCAAATGATAGCTGTGAACCCTGCTTGATTGCAAATTAGTATCATTTCACCCCTGTGTACTATATCCTTTGTTTTTAAGTTTTAATACATTTTATATATACGGATCTGCTTACTCCTTATACCACAGGAGTGGATGGTTATATACTTTTTCTCAGAGCTAAGTCATAAAGATGTTGCCGAAAGTATTGGTATTTTTCCACTTTTTTATGAAAACGCACAATTTTCTGTGAACTAAGTAAAAGTGACCAAAGTAATTGGTATCTACAATTCTTTATTTCAAATGTAATGTAATGAACAGGACCGAAACAAAACAATTAGGAATTAAAAAACCAAGTCTTTAAATTGAGAGACTCAAGATCTAGATGATGGAAGGAACCTTGAGATAGCAGGTCTCATTAACTATTCCTTTAAGAACAGTAATTATCCATGACCCTCTGTGCCTTTAAATAGGCAATGGGTTTCCTTCCCAAATTCCTTGGAAATTTGTTCCCATCACAGATTCTTAGCACTCCTGATGATTTCTGGAATTTATGCTTTTTTTGTACAGCTCATTGTTTCCTGGAATTCCCTGTGTAACTACTCCTCCTCTCTGAAGATTGTAATTATTTGTTTAACGATCTGAACTTTTTGTTCTATTAGGAGACTTTGCTTTATGTTTGTCTCCATATCTGTGTGACGTCACAGCCTCACTTCTACCAAGCCGACATCATCTCTGAGACTCAGTGACGTCACATCCTCACTTCTACCAAGTCGACATCTCTGAGACTCAGCTTGCAGTGCCGTTCACCTCCTCTCTCAGGATAAAGATAAATCTTTTATTCACAGCAGACTTTTTGGAGAAGCTGCAGTTACTGACAGTCCTGTCTTAGTTTTCCTGCAGATCTCGTTACTACAGAAATCTCCTCTCTAACAAGTAAGCAAACAGCATATGTCAGCTGAGATTATTAACCTCTTCTCTTACTGAACTGCCTAATTCCTTCACAGTCTGTATGCTCAGATGCAGGTTAAAATATTCGATACAATTGTAAGCTGTTTGTTTAAAAATGATAACGTTATAAAAACAAAACATATTTTCTATATATATTTTCAATTTTACTCGCCTGCCTCAAAATTGTTGAGAACCATTGTTCATTTAATCTGTCTCAATTTTTTCACTCTTTTTGAGATATCTCAGTTATATTCTAATATACATATATGTAATCAGGGAATAAACGCTTATGTATATAAGTATTCTACTTAAGAATTACTGTCCTGTATAAAAAAGGTTGCAAATTGAAGAACATCCATAAATAAAGTTATTTATGGTTACCTACTTCTGCTACATTATACTAACATGCATAATCAAAGTTTATATATTCAGTACATTTCTCTCTACATATAGATCCTCTTTTGTAAAACCTGACATATTTCCAAGCCATCAAAATGGATCCAGTAGAGCTCACTAATCATGTGCACAATTTAAATCAAAGAGTTGACCTACTAAGTCAAGGATTAAGAGAGCTTTAGATAGAAAATGAAAACCTCAAGTCTATTCTTAAAGAGACAGCCACAGCCATAACACCTACAACAGAATACACTCCTGAGCCATCAGTAAGTCCACCGGAAAAGTTTTTTGGAGATAGAAGTCAATTTAGAGATTTTAAAAATTCTTGTTATCTACTCTTCACTATGAAGCCTAAGACTTATGCTACAGAAAAACAAAAAGTGTTGACTGTTATATCATATCTAAGATCAGAGCCCAGAGCATGGGCGAATAATTTTTTTGAAAGTAATGACCCTGTTTTAGAGTCTTTAGATGCATTTTTCAACGTAATGAGTTTGCTGTATGAAGATCCAATGAAGCAAATAACAGAAAAATAAGAGGCCTGTTGAATACTACCTAGCTGATTTTAAAAGATGGGCGAAAGATAGCCAGTGGAACCCTGTATACTTAAAAAAACAGTTCAGATTGGGACTTTCTGAAGCATTAAAAGATGAGTTGGCCAGGGTTCATTTGCCTGAAACACTAGATGCATTAATTTGTTTATGTATAACCATATATAGGAGGTTACAAGAAAGACGTAAAGAACGTGGTAATTATGAATATTCTAAAAATAAATTTTCAGTACCTTCCAGCATTCCCTCATCTAAAAATCAAGATGAACCTATGGAAGTTAGATTTGTGAGAGGTCCACTCACAAACGAAGAAAAAGAAAATCAGATGCTGTTTAAATAATGTGTCTCTATTGTGCTGTGAAGAATCATGATGTTAAGAACTGTCCTCTACTGGCAAAATCTAAAAAAGGTAATAAAACTAATAGTCATGGAGTTTTTTCTATCACTCCAGAACATATTACTCATTGTCAAATTCCTCTTCTCCTACAGTGGGAACATCATCAGATTCGATCTAATGCCATCATTGATTCAGGGACATCTGGTTTGTTCATGGATTCCACTTTTGTTGAAATGAATACAATTCCAACAATTAAAAAATCAAAATCGTTTGTCTTGCATGTTTTTGATGGTACATTTTCATCCAAGGGTCCTATAACTCACCAAACAATTCTACTTTCAGTTTTATGTAATAACGATCATACAGAAATATTATAATTTTATGTGACTTACTCCCCTATGTTCCCCATTGTACTTGGTTTAAAATGGTTGCAGACATATCAACCTGATATAAATTGGGCATCATCATTTAAATCACAATTTTGTCAAGAAAATTGCATAAACACACCTAAACTTTTACAATTTCGTATTGAACCTGTACCTATCAAATATATAGATTTTTTTAGATGTTTTTGACAAAAAGGAAGCGGAGACATTACCACCTCATAGAAGCTATTATTGCCCCATAGAGTTGAGACCAGGTTCACCTATTCCTTACGGTCGGATTTATCAGTTATCCCAACCTGAACTCAAACATTTAAAAGAATATATAGATGAAAACCTCAGGAAAGGTTATATACGTCCAAGTACCTCTCCAGCTGGAGCAGGGATATCTTTTGTTAAAAACAAAGATGACACCTTAAGACCTATAAAAGACTATTGAGAACTAAATATGGTAACGATAAAAAATAGGTATCCGCTCCCAATAATCCCTGAGCTCATTGAGAGATTAAGTTCCGCTAAACTCTATACCAAGTTAGACTTAAGAGGTGAATATAATTTAATAAGAATCAGACAAGGAGACGAATGGCTCACAGCTTTTAGAACCAGATATGGTTTATATGAATACAATGTGATGCTATTCGGGCTCAGTAACGCCACAGCAACATTCCAAAACTTCATCAATGATATTTTCAGAGATTTACTTGATGTTTACATGATAATATATCTTGAGGACATTCTAATTTATTCTGATAATTTAAAGGATCATATCAATCATGATACCACAGTTCTAACCAGATTACGCAAACATCAATTATTTGCAAAACCTGAAAAATGCATTTTTCATGCAACACAACTATCCTTCTTGGGATACAAAATTAGTCCTACAGGTGTACAGATGCAAGATGACAAGGTATCTGCCATAATTGCATGGCCAGAACCCAAAACTAGTAGACAACTACAACATTTTTTAGGGTTTTCAAATATCTACAGGAAATGTATAAAAGGATTCTTACAAATTGTAAAACCTCTTACACAACTCACTAGAAAAAATCATCACTTTAAATGGACCACAGAAGCACAAACAGCTTTTGATTATCTAAAAACATGTTTTATATCAGCTCCAATACTCCGTTACACTGCACCCGAATTACAGTACACCATGGAAGTAGATGCTTCTGATATAGATATAGGAGCTATACTGTCACAAAGTAAAGCACTTAAAGAACCATTACATCCAGTGGCTGTTTCTCCAGGTTATTATCTCAAGCTGAGCAAAATTATCCCATTGGAGAAAAAACATAATTTATGCTTACCTGATAAATTCCTTTCTCCTGTAGTGTGGTCAGTCCACGGGTCATCATTACTTCTGGGATATTAACTCCTCCCCAACAGGAAGTGCAAGAGGATCACCCAAGCAGAACTGCCATATAGCTCCTCCCCTCTACGTCACACCCAGTCATTCGACCAAGAACCAAACGAGAAAGGAGAAACTATAGGGTGCAGTGGTGACTGGAGTATAATTTAAAAATTTAGACCTGCCATAAAAAACAGTGCGGGCCGTGGACTGACCACACTACAGGAGAAAGGAATTTATCAGGTAAGCATAAATTATGTTTTCTCCTGTTAAGTGTGGTCAGTCCACGGGTCATCATTACTTCTGGGATACCAATACCAAAGCTAAAGTACACGGATGACGGGAGGGACAGGCAGGATCTTTATACGGAAGGAACCACTGCCTGAAGTACCTTTCTCCCAAAAACAGCCTCCGAAGAAGCGAAAGTGTCAAATTTGTAAAATTTAGAAAAAGTATGAAGAGAAGACCAAGTTGCATCCTTGCAAATCTGTTCAACAGAGGCCTCATTCTTAAAGGCCCAAGTGGAAGCCACAGCTCTAGTGGAATGAGCTGTAATTCTTTCAGGAGGCTGCTGTCCAGCAGTCTCATAGGCTAAACGTATTATGCTACGAAGTCAAAAAGAGAGAGAGGTAGCAGAAGCTTTTTGACCTCTCCTCTGTCCAGAATAAACGACAAACAGGGAAGAAGTTTGGCGAAAATCTTTAGTTGCCTGTAAATAAAATTTCAGGGCACGGACTACATCTAGATTGTGCAGAAGTCGTTCCTTCTTTGAAGAAGGATTCGGACACAATGATGGCACAACAATCTCTTGATTGATATTCTTGTTAGTGACAACCTTAGGTAAGAACCCAGGTTTAGTACGCAGAACAACCTTATCTGAATGAAAAATCAGATACGGAGAATCACAGTGTAAGGCTGATAACTCAGAGACTCTTCGAGCCGAGGAAATAGCCATTAAAAACAGAACTTTCCAAGATAACAGCTTGATATCAATGGAATGAAGGGGTTCAAACGGAACACCCTGTAAAACGTTAAGAACTAAATTTAAGCTCCATGGTGGAGCAACAGTTTTAAACACAGGCTTAATCCTGGCCAAAGCCTGGCAAAAAGCCTGAACGTCTGGAACTTCTGACAGACGCTTGTGTAGAAGAATGGACAGAGCTGAGATCTGTCCCTTTAAGGAACTAGCAGATAAACCCTTTTCTAAACCTTCTTGTAGAAAAGACAATATCCTAGGAATCCTAACTTTACTCCATGAGTAACTCTTGGATTCGCACCAATGTAAGTATTTACGCCATATTTTATGGTAAATCTTTCTGGTAACAGGCTTCCTAGCCTGTATTAAGGTATCAATAACTGACTCCGAAAAACCACGCTTTGATAAAATCAAGCGTTCAATTTCCAAGCAGTCAGCTTCAGAGAAATTAGATTTTGATGTTTGAAAGGACCCTGAATTAGAAGGTCCTGTCTCAGAGGCAGAGACCAAGGTGGACAGGATGACATGTCCACTAGATCTGCATACCAGGTCCTGCGTGGCCACGCAGGCGCTATTAGAATCACCGATGCTCTCTCCTGTTTGATCCTGGCAATCAATCGAGGAAGCATCGGGAAGGGTGGAAACACATAGGCCATCCTGAAGGTCCAAGGTGCCGTCAAAGCATCCACCAGGACCGCTCCCGGGTCCCTGGACCTGGACCCGTAACAAGGAAGCTTGGCGTTCTGGCGAGACGCCATGAGATCTATCTCTGGTTTGCCCCAAAGTCGAAGTATTTGGGCAAAGACCTCCGGATGAAGTTCCCACTCCCCCGGATGAAAAGTCTGACGACTTAGGAAATCCGCCTCCCAGTTCTCCACTCCAGGAATGTGGATCGCTGACAGGTGGCAAGAGTGAGACTCTGCCCAGCGAATTATCTTTGATACTTCCATCATCGCTAGGGAGCTTCTTGTCCCTCCTTGATGGTTGATGTAAGCTACAGTCGTGATGTTGTCCGACTGAAATCTGATGAACCCCCGAGTTGTTAATTGAGGCCAAGCCAGAAGGGCATTGAGAACTGCTCTCAATTCCAGAATGTTTATTGGAAGGAGACTCTCCTCCTGAGTCCATGATCCCTGAGCCTTCAGGGAATTCCAGACAGCGCCCCAACCTAGTAGGCTGGCGTCTGTTGTTACAATTGTCCAATCTGGTTTGCTGAATGGCATCCCCCTGGACAGATGTGGCCGAGAAAGCCACCATAGAAGAGAATTTCTGGTCTCTTGATCCAGATTCAGAGTAGGGGACAAATCTGAGTAATCCCCATTCCACTGACTTAGCATGCATAATTGCAGCGGTCTGAGATGTAGGCGTGCAAAGGGTACTATGTCCATTGCCGCTACCATTAAGCCGATTACCTCCATGCATTGAGCCACTGACGGGTGTTGAATGGAATGAAGGACACGGCAAGCATTTTGAAGCTTTGTTAACCTGTCTTCTGTCAGGTAAATCTTCATTTCTACAGAGTCTATAAAAGTCCCCAAGAAGGGAACCCTTGTGAGTGGTAAGAGAGAACTCTTCTCTACATTCACCTTCCACCCATGCGACCTTAGAAATGCCAGTACTAACTCTGTATGAGACCTGGCAGTTTGAAAGCTTGACGCTTGTATCAGAATGTCGTCTATGTACGGAGCCACCGAAATTCCTCGCGGCCTTAGCACCGCCAGAAGAGAGCCCAGAACCTTTGTGAAGATTCTTGGAGCCGTAGCCAACCCGAATGGAAGAGCTACAAACTGGTAATGCCTGTCTAGGAAGGCAAACCTTAGATACCGGTAATGATCTTTGTGAATCGGTATATGAAGGTAGGCATCCTTTAAATCCACTGTGGTCATGTACTGACCCTTTTGGATCATGGGTAAGATTGTCCGAATAGTTTCCATTTTGAACGATGGAACTCTTAGGAATTTGTTTAGGATCTTTAAATCCAAGATTGGTCTGAAGGTTCCTTCTTTCTTGGGAACCACAAACAGATTTGAGTAAAACCCTTGTCCGTGTTCCGACCGCGGAACCGGATGGATCACTCCCATTAGTAAAAGATCTTGTACACAGCGTAGAAACGCCTCTTTCTTTATCTGGTTTGTTGACAACCTTGAAAGATGAAATCTCCCTTTTGGGGGAGAGGCTTTGAAGTCCAGAAGATATCCCTGAGATATGATCTCTAACGCCCAGGGATCCTGGACATCTCTTGCCCAAGCCTGGGCGAAGAGAGAGAGTCTGCCCCCCACTAGATCCGTTCCCGGATCGGGGGCCCTCACTTCATGCTGTCTTAGGGGCAGCAGCAGATTTTCTGGCCTGCTTGCCCTTGTTCCAGGACTGGTTAGGTTTCCAGCCTTGTCTGTATCGAGCAACAGCTCCTTCCTGTTTTGGTGCAGAGGAAGTTGATGCTGTTCCTGCCTTGAAGTTACGAAAGGCACGAAAATTAGACTGTCTAGCCCAAGGTTTGGCTCTGTCTTGAGGCAGGGCATGGCCTTTACCTCCTGTAATGTCAGCGATAATTTCCTTCAAACCGGGCCCGAATAAGGTCTGCCCTTTGAAAGGTATGTTAAGTAATTTAGATTTAGAAGTAACATCAGCTGACCAGGATTTTAGCCACAGCGCTCTGCGTGCCTGAATGGCGAATCCGGAATTCTTAGCCGTAAGTCGAGCTGATTCAAGGGTCTCTTCCAGAGACTCAAACCAAAAAGCTGCTGCAGCCGTGACAGGCGCAATGCATGCAAGGGGTTGCAATATAAAACCTTGTTGAACAAACATTTTCTTAAGGTAACCCTCTAATTTTTTATCCATTGGATCTGAAAAGGCGCAGCTATCCTCCACCGGGATAGTGGTACGCTTAGCTAAAGTAGAAACTGCTCCCTCCACCTTAGGGACCGTTTGCCATAAGTCCCGTGTGGTGGTGTCTATTGGAAACATCTTTCTGAATATAGGAGGGGGTGAGAAAGGCACACCGGGTCTATCCCACTCCCTAGTAACAATTTCAGTAAGTCTCTTAGGTATTGGAAAAACGTCAGTACTCGACGGTACCGCAAAATATTTATCCAACCTACACATTTTCTCTGGTATTGCAACTGTGTTACAATCATTCAGAGCCGCTAAGACCTCCCCTAGTAATACACGGAGGTTTTCCAGCTTAAACTTAAAATTTGAAATGTCTGAATCCAGTTTATTTGGATCAGATCCGTCACCTGCAGAATGAAGCTCTCCGTCCTCATGTTCTGCAAATTGTGACGCAGTATCTGACATGGCCCTAATATTGTCAGCGCACTCTGTTCTCACCCCAGAGTGATCTCGCTTACCTCTAAGTTCTGGTAATTTAGACAAAACTTCAGTCATAACATTAGCCATGTCCTGTAGTGTGATTTGTAATGGCCGCCCTGAAGTACTCAGCGTTACAATATCACGCACCTCCCGAGCGGGAGATGCAGGTACTGACACGTGAGGCAAGTTAGTCGGCATAACTTCCCCCTCGTTGTTTGGTGAATGATGTTCAATTTGTACAGAATGACTTTTATTCAAAGTAGCATCAATGCAATTAGTACATAAATTTCTATTGGGCTCCACCTTGGCTTTTGCACATATAGCACAGAGATATTCCTCTGAGTCAGACATGTTTAACAAACTAGCAATTAACTAGCAAGCTTGGAAATACTTTTCACTCAAATTACAAGTAATACGAAAAACGCACTGTGCCTTTAAGAAGCACAGAAAAAAATTATGACAGTTTAATAATAAGAAACCGGAAAAATTATAACAATCAGATTTTTCCCAGTAAAAGCATAAAATTAACAAAGGATTGACCCCATTAGCAATTTATAACTAACCCTTAATAGCAGAGAAACAAATGTACAAAATATAAACGTTTTTTATCACAGTCAAAGCACAATCTCACAGGTCTGCTGTGAGTGATTACCTCCCTCAAAATAATTTTTGAAGACCCTTGAGCTCTGTAGAGACGATCCGGATCATGCAGGAAGAGAAAAAGACTTTTGACTGAATTTCTGATGCGTAGCAAAAGCGCCAAAATAGGCCCCTCCCCCTCACCCACAGCAGTGAGGGAAGCTCAGTAAACTGTCTCAAATTAAAATAAACGACAGCCAAGTGGAAAAACAGTGCCCAAAAACAATTTTTCACCCAGTACCTCATATATTTAAACAATTTAGCATGCCAGCAAAAACGTTTAAAATTAAATATCATGAAATGTCATTAAACAGCCTGTTGCTAGACGTTCCCACTGCAAGTAAGGCTAAAGATTATATGCATATAGTATTACCCAGAGAAGTGCCATTCCCCAGAATACTGAAATGTACACATATATACATAAACAGCCTGATACCAGTTGCTACTACTGCATTTAAGGCTGAACTTACATTATATTGGTATTGGCAGTATTTTCTTAGTCAATTCCATTCCTCAGAAAATAATATACTGCAACATACCTCTTTGCAGGTGAACCTGCCCGCTGTCCCCTGATCTGAAGTTTACCTCACTCCTCAGAATGGCCGAGAACAGCAAAATGAATTTTAGCTACGCCGGCTAAAATCATCCAAAAACTCAGGTAGATTCTTCTTCAAATTCTACCTGAGAAGGAACAACACACTCCGGTGCTGTTTTAAAATAACAAACTTTTGATTGAAGATATAAAAACTAAGTATAATCACCACAGTCCTCTCACACATCCTATCTATTAGTTGGGTGCAAGAGAATGACTGGGTGTGACGTAGAGGGGAGGAGCTATATGGCAGCTCTGCTTGGGTGATCCTCTTGCACTTCCTGTTGGGGAGGAGTTAATATCCCAGAAGTAATGATGACCCGTGGACTGACCACACTTAACAGGAGAAATAGCTTTTGGCAATAAGAGCATCTCTGGAACACTGGAGGCAGTTATTAGAGGGAACCTCTACCCCAATCCTGATATATACCGATCATAAGAATATAGAATATCTCCAAACTACTCACACTCTATCTGCCCATCAAGTAAGATGGAGTCTGTATCTATCAAGATTTAATTATCAAATCATCTATAGACCAGGAGCAAAAAATGGCAAAGCCGATTCTCTATCCAGACAGTTAGATTCAAATATTCCAAAACGGTCTCAATCAACTGTGATACCTAAAGATTGCATAATGATGGTACAACAAGATTTTCTCTCTATAATACGTACAGCTCAATTGCAAGACAAGAAAGTCCCTAAACATCTAAAAAAACAAGAGATAACTGGGATATTAGACAACAATAATCGAATATATATACCGTCATCTATTCAGGAAGACATAATCAGATCTATACATGACTCAGTCCTTAGTGGACATCCAGGTGTCCAAAAAGCTCTTGAATTAATACAACGAGAATATTGATGGCCAAATATGAAAGAATCTATCTTGTCATACATAAAGACATGTCCAACCTGTATCCAAACAAAACCTGATATACAGAAACCTTATGGATTTTTGTTAAGTTTACCTATTCCTAGAAGACCATGGGATTCTATAGCATTGGACCTTATTGTCGAACTACCAAAGTCTTCTACTTTTACCACTATATTGGTAATAGTGGATATATTAATAACTGCAGATATTTTTATGCACAATGTAGTTAAAGGGACACTGAACCCAATTTTTTTCTTTCGTGATTCAGATAGAGCATGCAATTTTAAGCAACTTTCTAATTTACTCCTATTATAATTTTTTCTTCATTCTCTTGCTATCTTTATTTGAAAAAAAGAAGGCATCTAAGCTTTTTTATTGGATCAGACCTCTGGACAGAACTTTTTTTATTGGTGGATGAATTTATCCACCAATCAGCAAGGACAACCCAGGTTGTTCACCAAAAATGGGCCGGCATCTAAACTTACATTCTTGCATTTTTAAATAAAGATACCAAGAGAACTAAGAAAACATAATTTATGTAAGAACTTACCTGATAAATTCATTTCTTTCATATTAGCAAGAGTCCATGAGCTAGTGACGTATGGGATATACATTCCTACCAGGAGGGGCAAAGTTTCCCAAACCTCAAAATGCCTATAAATACACCCCTCACCACACCCACAATTCAGTTTAACGAATAGCCAAGAAGTGGGGAGATAAAAAAGTGCGAAAGCATATAAAATAAGGAATTGGAATAATTGTGCTTTATACAAAATCATAACCACCACAAAAAAAGGGCGGGCCTCATGGACTCTTGCTAATATGAAAGAAATGAATTTATCAGGTAAGTTCTTACATAAATTATGTTTTCTTTCATGTAATTAGCAAGAGTCCATGAGCTAGTGACGTATGGGATAATGACTACCCAAGATGTGGATCTTTCCACACAAGAGTCACTAGAGAGGGAGGGATAAAATAAAGACAGCCAATTCCTGCTGAAAATAATCCACACCCAAAATAAAGTTTAACGAAAAACATAAGCAGAAGATTCAAACTGAAACCGCTGCCTGAAGTACTTTTCTACCAAAAACTGCTTCAGAAGAAGAAAATACATCAAAATGGTAGAATTTAGTAAAAGTATGCAAAGAGGACCAAGTTGCTGCTTTGCAGATCTGGTCAACCGAAGCTTCATTCCTAAACGCCCAGGAAGTAGAAACTGACCTAGTAGAATGAGCTGTAATTCTCTGAGGCGGAGTTTTACCCGACTCAACATAGGCAAGATGAATTAAAGATTTCAACCAAGATGCCAAAGAAATGGCAGAAGCTTTCTGGCCTTTTCTAGAACCGGAAAAGATAACAAATAGACTAGAAGTCTTACGAAAAGATTTTGTAGCTTCAACATAATATTTCAAAGCTCTAACAACATCCAAAGAATGCAACGATTTCTCCTTAGAATTCTTAGGATTAGGACATAATGAAGAAACCACAATTTCTCTACTAATGTTGTTGGAATTCACAACTTTAGGTAAAAATTCAAAAGAAGTTCGCAACACCGCCTTATCCTGATGAAAAATCAGAAAAGGAGACTCACAAGAAAGAGCAGATAATTCAGAAACTCTTCTGGCAGAAGAGATGACCAAAAGGAACAAAACTTTCCAAGAAAGTAATTTAATGTCCAATGAATGCATAGGTTCAAACGGAGGAGCTTGAAGAGCTCCCAGAACCAAATTCAAACTCCAAGGAGGAGAAATTGACTTAATGACAGGTTTTATACGAACCAAAGCTTGTACAAAACAATGAATATCAGGAAGAATAGCAATCTTTCTGTGAAAAAGAACAGAAAGAGCAGAGATTTGTCCTTTCAAAGAACTTGCAGACAAACCCTTATCTAAACCATCCTGAAGAAACTGTAAAATTCTCGGTATTCTAAAAGAATGCCAGGAAAAATGATGAGAAAGACACCAAGAAATATAAGTCTTCCAGACTCTATAATATATCTCTCGAGATACAGATTTACGAGCCTGTAACATAGTATTAATCACAGAGTCAGAGAAACCTCTTTGACCAAGAATCAAGCGTTCAATCTCCATACCTTTAAATTTAAGGATTTCAGATCCTGATGGAAAAAAGGACCTTGTGACAGAAGGTCTGGTCTTAACGGAAGAGTCCACGGTTGGCAAGAGGCCATCCGGACAAGATCCGCATACCAAAACCTGTGAGGCCATGCCGGAGCTACCAGCAGAACAAACGAGCATTCCTTCAGAATCTTGGAGATTACTCTTGGAAGAAGAACTAGAGGCGGAAAGATATAGGCAGGATGATACTTCCAAGGAAGTGATAATGCATCCACTGCCTCCGCCTGAGGATCCCGGGATCTGGACAGATACCTGGGAAGTTTCTTGTTTAGATGGGACGCCATCAGATCTATTTCTGGAAGTTCCCACATTTGAACAATCTGAAGAAATACCTCTGGGTGAAGAGACCATTCGCCCGGATGCAACGTTTGGCGACTGAGATAATCCGCTTCCCAATTGTCTACACCTGGGATATGAACCGCAGAGATTAGACAGGAGCTGGATTCCGCCCAAACCAAAATTCGAGATACTTCTTTCATAGCCAGAGGACTGTGAGTCCCTCCTTGATGATTGATGTATGCCACAGTTGTGACATTGTCTGTCTGAAAACAAATGAACGATTCTCTCTTCAGAAGAGGCCAAGACTGAAGAGCTCTGAAAATTGCACGGAGTTCCAAAATATTGATCGGTAATCTCACCTCCTGAGATTCCCAAACTCCTTGTGCCGTCAGAGATCCCCACACAGCTCCCCAACCTGTGAGACTTGCATCTGTTGAAATTACAGTCCAAGTCGGAAGCACAAAAGAAGCCCCCTGAATTAAACGATGGTGATCTGTCCACCATGTTAGAGAGTGTCGAACAATCGGTTTTAAAGATATTAATTGAGATATCTTCGTGTAATCCTTGCACCATTGCTTCAGCATACAGAGCTGAAGAGGTCGCATGTGAAAACGAGCAAAGGGGATCGCGTCCGATGCAGCAGTCATAAGACCTAGAATTTCCATGCATAAGGCTACCGAAGGGAATGATTGTGACTGAAGGTTTCGACAAGCTGCAATCAACTTTAGACGTCTCTTGTCTGTTAAAGACAGAGTCATGGACACTGAATCCATCTGGAAACCCAGAAAAGTTACCCTTGTTTGAGGAATCAAAGAACTTTTTGGTAAATTGATCCTCCAACCATGATCTTGAAGAAACAACACAAGTCGATTCGTATGAGATTCTGCTAAATGTAAAGACTGAGCAAGTACCAAGATATCGTCCAAATAAGGAAATACCACAATACCCTGTTCTCTGATTACAGACAACAGGGCACCGAGAACCTTTGTAAAAATTCTTGGAGCTGTAGCTAGGCCAAACGGCAGAGCCACAAATTGGTAATGCTTGTCCAGAAACGAGAATCTCAGGAACTGATAATGATCTGGATGAATCGGAATATGCAGATATGCATCCTGTAAATCTATTGTGGACATATAATTCCCTTGCTGAACAAAAGGTAAGATAGTCCTTACAGTTACCATCTTGAACGTTGGTATCCTTACATAACGATTCAATATTTTTAGATCCAGAACTGGTCTGAAAGAATTCTCCTTCTTTGGTACAATGAAGAGATTTGAATAAAACCCCATCCCCTGTTCCGGAACTGGAACTGGCATAATTACTCCAGTCAACTCTAGATCTGAAACACATTTCAGAAATGCTTGAGCTTTTACTGGATTTACTGGGACACGGGAAAGAAAAAATCTCTTTGCAGGAGGTCTCAACTTGAAACCAATTCTGTACCCTTCTGAAACAATGCTCTGAATCCAAAGATTGTGAACAGAATTGATCCAAATTTCCTTGAAAAAACGTAACCTGCCCCCTACCAGCTGAGCTGGAATGAGGGCCGCACCTTCATGTGGACTTAGAAGCAGGCTTTGCCTTTCTAGCTGGCTTGGATTTATTCCAGACTGGAGATGGTCTCCAAACTGAAACCGCTCCTGAGGATGAAGGATCAGGCTTTTGTTCTTTGTTGAAACGAAAGGAACGAAAACGATTATTAGCCCTGTTTTTACCTTTAGATTTTTTATCCTGTGGTAAAAAAGTTCCTTTCCCACCAGTAACAGTTGAAATAATGGAATCCAACTGAGAACCAAATAATTTGTTACCCTGGAAAGAAATGGAAAGTAAAGTTGATTTAGAAGCCATATCAGCATTCCAAGTTTTAAGCCATAAAGCTCTTCTAGCTAAAATAGCTAGAGACATAAACCTGACATCAACTCTGATAATATCAAAAATGGCATCACAGATAAAATTATTAGCATGCTGAAGGAGAATAATAATATCATGAGAATCACGATGTGTTACTTGTTGCGCTAAAGTTTCCAACCAAAAAGTTGAAGCTGCAGCAACATCAGCCAAAGATATAGCAGGTCTAAGAAGATTACCTGAACACAGATAAGCTTTTCTTAGAAAGGATTCAATTTTCCTATCTAGAGGATCCTTAAACGAAGTACCATCTGTAGTACGTTTAGCAAGGGTAGAAATAGCCCCATCAACTTTAGGGATCTTGTCCCAAAATTCTAATCTGTCAGACGGCACAGGATATAATTGCTTAAAACGTTTAGAAGGAGTAAATGAATTACCCAAATTATCCCATTCTTTGGAAATTACTGCAGAAATAGCATTAGGAACAGGAAAAACTTCTGGAATAACCACAGGAGCTTTAAATACCTTATCTAAACGTTTAGAATTAGTATCAAGAGGACCAGAATCCTCTATTTCTAAAGCAATTAGTACTTCTTTAAGTAAAGAACGAATAAATTCCATTTTAAATAAATATGAAGATTTATCAGCATCAACCTCTGAGACAGAATCCTCTGAACCAGAGGAATCATCAGAATCAGAATGATGATGTTCATTTAAAAATTCATCTGTAGGGAGAGAAGTTTTAAAAGATTTTTTACGTTTACTAGAAGGAGAAATAACAGACATAGCCTTCTTTATGGATTCAGAAACAAAATCTCTTATATTATCAGGAACATTCTGCACCTTAGATGTTGAAGGAACTGCAACAGGCAATGGTACTTTACTAAAGGAAATATTATCTGCTTTAACAAGTTTGTCATGACAATCAATACAAACAACAGCTGGAGGAATAGCTACCAAAAGTTTACAGCAGATACACTTAGCTTTGGTAGATTCAGCACTTGACAGCGATTTTCCTGTAGTATCTTCTGACTCAGATGCAACGTGAGACATCTTGCAATATGTAAGAGAAAAAACAACATATATATAAAGCAAAATTGATCAAATTCCTTAAATGACAGTTTCAGGAATGGGAAAAAATGCCAAAGAACAAGCTTCTAGCAACCAGAAGCAATAAAAAATGAGACTTAAATAATGTGGAGACAAAAGCGACGCCCATATTTTTTCGCGCCAAATAAGACACCCACATTATTTGGCGCCTAAATGCTTTTTGGCGCCAAAAATGACGCCACATCCGGAACGCCGACATTTTTGGCGCAAAATAACGTCAAAAAATGACGCAACTTCCGGCGACACGTATGACGCCGGAAACGGAAATAGAATTTTTGCGCCAAAAAAGTCCGCGCCAAGAATGACGCAATAAAATGAAGCATTTTCAGCCCCCGCGAGCCTAACAGCCCACAGGGAAAAAGTCAAATTTTAAGGTAAGAAAAATGTTAAATTAAAATGCATTATCCCAAATATGAAACTGACTGTCTGAAAATAAGGAAAGTTGAACATTCTGAGTCAAGGCAAATAAATGTTTGAATACATATATTTAGAACTTTATAAACAAAGTGCCCAACCATAGCTTGGAGTGTCACAGAAAATAAGACTTACTTACCCCAGGACACTCATCTACATATAGCAGATAGCCAAACCAGTACTGAAACGAGAATCAGCAGAGGTAATGGTATATATAAGAGTATATCGTCGATCTGAAAAGGGAGGTAAGAGATGAATCTCTACGACCGATAACAGAGAACCTATGAAATAGACCCCGTAGAAGGAGATCACTGCATTCAAATAGGCAATACTCTCCTCACATCCCTCTGACATTCACTGCACGCTGAGAGGAAAACCGGGCTCCAACTTGCTGCGGAGCGCATATCAACGTAGAATCTAGCACAAACTTACTTCACCACCTCCATCGGAGGCAAAGTTTGTAAAACTGAATTGTGGGTGTGGTGAGGGGTGTATTTATAGGCATTTTGAGGTTTGGGAAACTTTGCCCCTCCTGGTAGGAATGTATATCCCATACGTCACTAGCTCATGGACTCTTGCTAATTACATGAAAGAAAATTTGATAATAGGAGTAAATTAGAAAGTTGCTTAAAATGTCATGCTCTATCTGAATCACGAAAGAAAAAATTTGGGTTCAATGTCCCTTTAAGCTACATGGATTGCCTACTTCCATAACATCTGACAGAGGAAGTCAATTTACTTCACGTATCTGGAAGGAGTTATGTCATAGATTACATATCACAAGAAGATTATCCACAGTTTATCACCCACAATCAAATGGACAGAGGAAAAGGACAAACCAAAGTCTAGAACAATACTTACGAACATACTGTTCTCTGCCCATTGATGTTGCTTCAGTGTTTTTACCATACGCAGAATTTGCCTATAATAACAGTAAAAATTCTTCAACAAAACTTTCTCCTTTTTTCTGTAACTATGGATTCAATCCATTTTTCCATCTTGAATCCATTACGCAATCAAAATCTCAGATAGTTGAAGATTACATCAATACACTCTCTGGAACTCTACAAACTTTAAAGAATACTATCTTAGACGCTCAACAAAAACAACAATGATTTGAAACACAGGAGATCTAACTATGAAGTGGGTCACAAAGTTTGGCTCTCAACTAAATACCTTAAATTACAAACGCCATCTAAGAAGCTCAATCCTACATTCAAATGGATCTTTTGATATCATCAAAATCATTAATCAAAATGCAGTAACGTTACAGTTACCTCTCACACTAAAGATACATCCGACGTTTCATGTTTCTCTTTTAAAGCCTTATTTGGCTTCACACCGACAGTTGGAATTCAACCCTTTACCCCTTACGATGGATGATCAGGAATACGAACTGTCTGAGATACTCGATTCAAGTAAATTTAAGGGTGACCTGCAATACCTCATTCACTGGAAAGGGTTTTCCCATGAGGAGGATACTTGGGAACCTTCCTCTAATTTGTCAGCTGATCGTCTTATTTCTCTCTTCCTCAGACATCACCCGGATTGCCATAAGCCTTGAACCCCAGAGGTGTGCCTAGATGGGGGGATCTGTCATGTACTATTCCTTTAAGAACAGTAATTATCCATGACTCTTTAAATAGACACAGGGTTTCCTTCCCAAATTGCTTGGAAATTTGTTCCCATCACAGATTCTTAGCTCTCCTGACGATTTCTGGAATTTATGCTTTTTTTCCTACAGCTCATTGTTTCCTGGAATTCCCTGTGGAACTACTACTCCTCTCTGAAGATTGTAATTATTTGTTTAACGATCTGAACTTTTTTTTCTATTAGGAGACTTTGATTTATGTTTGTCTCCATGTCTATGTGACGTCACAGCCTCACTTCTACCAAGCCGACATTATCTCTGAGACTCAGCTTGCAGTGCCATTCACCTCCTCTCTCTCAGGTTAAAGATAAATCTTTTTCTCACAGCAGACTTTCTGGAGCAGCTGCAGTTCCTGACAGTCCTGTCTTAGTTTGCCTGCAGATATCTCGTTACTACAGAAATCTCCTATCTAACAAGTAAGCAAACAGCATATGTCAGCTGAGATTATTAACCTCTTCTCTTACTGAACTGCCTAATTCCTTCACAGTCTGTATGCTCAGATACAGGTTAAAATATTCGATACAATTGTAAGCTGTTTGTTTAAAAAAATTATAGCGTTATAAAAACAAAACATTTTTTCTATATATATTTTAAATTTTACTCGCCTGCCTCAATATTGTTGAGAACCATTGTTCATTTAATCTGTCTCATTAATTTTTTCACTCTTTTTGAGATATCAGAGTTATATTCTAATATACATATATGCAATCAGGGAATAAACGCTTATGTATATAAGTATTCTACTTAAGAATTACTGTCCTGTATAAAAAGGTTGCAAATTGTAGAGCATCCATAAGTAAAGTTATTTATGGTTACCTACTTCTGCTACATTATACTAACTTGCATCAAAGTTTAAAAATTCAGTACATTTCTCTCTACATATAGATCCTCTTTTGTAAAACCTGACAGCAGGTCAAGAAGTAGCAAAAGACACCACAGAGTAGAACTGGATATCTGAACCAGATCCACGCACCAAAGTCTGTGTGGCCAAGCCGAAACAAACATAAATACTTAAAAACTCTTGTTTGATCTGAGCTAACACTCTTGGCAGTTGAACAGATGGAGGAAAAAATAATTGACCAGGGAAGTGCTAGAGCATTGACAAACTCCGCCACAGGATCTCTGGATCTTTGCAAAAATATCTGGGTAGCTTGTAGATAAAAAAAGAAGCCACTGAAACTAACTCTAATCTACCCAATACTCCAATCTCCCCTCTGTCTTTTCAGCTGCAGCTAAGGGGAAAAATTGGCCTCACATCAGTCTGAGAACCCCTCTCAACAAAGAATCTGCAGCACGTCAATTCTTCCCCTTCCTCCTGGGAGGGAAAGATAAGACTAACATACCATAGAAGTGGGAGGGATTAAGTACTCAGAGTTTTGGGAATCTTTGCCTCCTCCTAGTGGCCAGGAGTAATGGCTTGTGGACTCTAATCATCATTATGAAAGAAATAAAAATTGCAAGCCTTGTCTACTCAAGTAACTAGTCTGGATTAGCTGCTACAATTATGTAGTGGTGAGAGAGAGTTTAGAAACTTAAAAAAAATTCAGCAAACAATGTGTTAATGCATTCCAAATGTTTTCATATTTAGCCTATATGTTAATTTATTACACTACTACTAAAAAATCTTGCAATTACAATGTGTTTTATGTCCATTTAAAGATAAGGCAAAATAGACTATGTAGAAGTTATTTCAGCATAATACAGATAATGGGATAATCACCATCATGATGAGAAACAAAGTACATTTATCCTTTAAAAAAAGTAGAGAAAATAAACTTTAAAAACATTTGTCTGGTCATCAATTTATATGTATTGTTTTTCTACCTTTCATCTCTTTTGAGTCACTCTGAACTGTTGTCTTCTTCACCTTCTCAAACACTTCAGGGGGCTGTTTTTCACTTGGCAAAGAAGGCAACTCAGAAAGGTTTTCAAAAAGGACACTCATCAGGATAGTTAGGTCTTCTTGGCTTAAGGCAAGCTAAAAATATTTTTTTCATTTTAAAATACATAAAATAGATATAATAAGTCTTGATTAGCTAAAGTGCCTACCAACTCAAGATCAAATTTAAAGAATTATACTACACCTGCATGGGTTTTAAGTCTCCAACAATTTGCATGGCGGGGATCTGTGGATACCAAGAAGCAGCAAGATTTCTCTTTACAGAAACCAGGAGGTTTACTGGCTTTAGAAGTTCCAGGACTGGAAGTTCAGAGCCACTCTGAAGAACAGTCCTGATAAAATAAAAAAATGTTTTATATATAATTTCACTTTACATATTTAGCCTCCTACAAGAAAAAGATCAATACAAATTCATTAAGAAAGATATTATTACTAGTATTTGTCACAAAATAAGTTGAATATTTGGGATTTTACACAATCACATAGAGATGAGATGTTCTATCTAAAAAATATACACCAAAAATAACATATAAAAGTGCTACAAAGTCAGAAATTAAAAGGTAAGGCACATCAAACCTTGATAACTGCAACTGCGTTAGCTGAATGTTCATCTCATCAATAACAGGTGGAAGAGGACAGTTCTCTTCAGGAACTAAAGAAAACTTATTCTGGACCTGGATTAAGCCCAAATCAGCAACAATAGCATTGGTGGAAGTGGAGGACTGTGGAATAATAATGACAGGTGCCTTTAGGTCAATGTCCATTGAGAGGCGGAAGCTCTTTTGGGCAAATTCTTTCATGCTAGTTGCAGCCTTCTCCGCAGCCTGGGCTGTGGCTGTGCTTAGGGCCTCCTTGGCTGCTTGGAATTTGTTCAAGAAATTCTGTGGAGATATGAAGTTGAAGAATAAAAGCAATAGATATTGAAATTAACATCTAAAATTCTGCAAAGTGCATGGCATCCACTTCATTCAAAATCCTGCATAAGCTGCACATGCAAATTAATTATGGAATCAAATTAATACTTACCAAAAGAGACATAAGAAATTTGTGCAGATACACAATATGAATACAGCCCACTTTCAGGGATATCTTGCCATCAACTACTGACATGTCTGTATAGGATGCTCCTTCAGTTGCCTCTGGGAACAGCAACATTTTAAAGCTGAATACCTCATCCCCAACAATAAAGACAGCCTGTGGGAATACCGAAAAAACAGGTTTGGTACAGTGTGATCATGATATTAAAAGTAAACACATGCAGTACAGTGTACATTTGTAGAGGCTATACAAATGCAATGTTAAAAAAGCGTCTACTTTCAAAAAACATAATTTATGTAAGAACTTACCTGATAAATTAATTTCTTTCATATTGGCAAGAGTCCATGAGCTAGTGACGTATGGGATATACAATCCTACCAGGAGGGGCAAAGTTTCCCAAACCTCAAAATGCCTATAAATACACCCCTCACCACACCCACAATTCAGTTTAGCTAATAGCCAAGTAGTGGGGTGATTGAAAAAGGAGTAAAAAAGCATACAAAAAGAGGAACTGGAAAAATAATTGTGCTTTTATACAAAAAATCATAAGCACCAGAAAAAGGGTGGGTCTCATGGACTCTTGCCAATATGAAAGAAATTAATTTATCAGGTAAGTTCGTACATAAATTATGTTTTCTTTCATGTAATTGGCAAGAGTCCATGAGCTAGTGACGTATGGGATAGAAATACCCAAGATGTGGAAGTCCACAGAAGAGTCCCTAGAAAAGGAAGGATAAAATAAAAACAGCCATTTTCCGCTGAAAAAATGAAATCAACAAAAAATAAGTTACTCATAAATTGAAAGGAAAAAAACTTAAAACATTAGCAGAAGAATCAAACTGAAACAGTTGCCTGAAGAACTTTTCTACCAAAGACCGCTTCAGAAGAAGCAAATACATCAAAATGGTAAAAATTTGTAAATGTATGCAAAGAAAACCAAGTTGCTGCTTTGCAAATCTTATCAACTGAAGCTTCATTCTTAAAAGCCCACAAAGTGGAGACTGATCTAGTAGAATGAGCTGTGATCTTCTGAGGTGGGGATTGTCCCACCTCCAAATAAGCTTTATGAATCAAAAGCTTTAACCAAGATGCCAAAGAAATGGCAGAAGCTTTCTGACCTTTCCTAGAACCAGAGAAGACAGCAAATAGACTAGAAGTCTTCCTGAAATCTTTTAATAGCTTCAACATAATGTTTCAAAGCTCTTACAACATCCAAATAATGCAAAGATCTTTCAAGAGCATTCTTGGGATTAGGAAGGAAGGAACAACAATTTCCCTACTAATGTTGTTAGCATCCACAACCTTAGGAAGAAATTTAAACGACGTCCCGCAAAACAGACTTATCCTGATGGAAAATCAGAAAAGGAGACTCACAAGAGAGAGCAGACAATTTGGACACTCTTCTAGCTGAAGAGATAGCCAAAAGAAACAACACTTTCCAAGAAAGTAGTTTAATATCCAAATAATGCATAGGCCCAAAAGGAGGAGCCTGCAAAGTCTTTAAAACCAAATTAAGACTCCAAGGAGGAGAGATTGATTTAATAACAGGCTTGATAAGAACCAAAGCCTGAACAAAACAGTGAATATCAGGAAGCTTAGCAATCTTTCTATAAAATAAAACAGAAAGAGGAGAGATTTGTCCCTTCAAAGTACTTGCAGACAAACCTTTATCCAAACCATCCTGAAGAAACTGTAAAATTCTAGGAATTCTAAAAGAATGCCAGGAGAATTTATGAGAACACCATGAAATATAGGTCTTCCAAACTCGATAATAAATCTTCCTTGAAACAGACTTACTAGCCTGTAGCATAGTATTAATCACTGAGTCATAGAAACATCTATAACTAAGCACTAAGCGTTCAATTTCCATACCTTCAAATTTAATGATTTGAGATCCTGATGGAAAAACGACCCTTGAGACAGAAGGTCTGGTCTTAGAGGAAGTGGCCAAGGTTGGCAACTGGACATCCGAACAAGATCCGCAAACCAAAACCTGAGAGGCCACGCTGGTGCTATCAGAAACACATACGATTGTTCCATAATGATCTTGGAGATCACTCTTGGAAGAAGAACGAGAGGGGGAAAGATATAAGCAGGTTGGTAAAACCAAGGAACTGCTAAAGCATCCACCATCTCCGCCTGAGGATACCTGGACAGGTACCTGGGAAGTTTCTTGTTTAGATGAGAACCCATCAAATCTATTTCTGGAAGACCCCACATCTGTACAATCTGACAAAATACATCTGTATGGAGAGACCACTCCCCCGGATGTAAGGTCTGACGGCTGAGATAATCCGCTTCCCAATTGTCTACACCTGGGATATGCACCGCAGAAATTAGACAAGAGCTGGATTCAGCCCAAGAAAGTATTCAAGATAATTCTTTCATAGCTAGGGGACTGCGAGTCCCACCTTGATGATTGACATATGCTACAGTTGTAATATTGTCCGTCTGAAAACAAATGAATGGTTCTCTCTTTAACAGAGGCCAAACCTGAAGAACCCTGAAAATAGCACAGAGTTCTAAAATATTGATTGTGCTGTCAGAGATCTCCAGACAGCTCCCCAACCTGAAAGACTTGCATCTGTTGTGATCACAGTCCAGGTAGGATGAACAAAAGAGGCCCCCTGAATTAAATGATGATGGTCTAAACACCAAGTCAGAGAGAGTTGAATGTTGGGATTTAAGTATATCAATTGTGATATCTGAGTATAATCTCTGTACCATTGATTCAGCATACAAAGCTGTAGAGGTCTCATGTGAAAACGAGCAAAGGGGATCGCGTCCGATGCTGCAGTCATGAGAGCTAAAACTTCCATGCAAATAGCCACTGAAGGGAATGATTGAGACTGAAGGTTTCGAAAAGCTGAAACCAATTTAATTTGTCTCTTGTCTGTTAAGGACAGAGTCATGGACACTGAATCTATCTGGAAACCTAAAAAGGTGACCCTTGTCTGAGGAATCAAGAAACTCTTTGGTAAATTGATCCTCCAACCATGTCTTTGAAGAAACAACACTAGTTGATTTGTGTGAGATTCGGCTAAATGTAAAGACTGAGCTAGTACCAAGATATCGTCCAAATAAGGAAACACTGCAATACCCTGTTCTCCGATTATAGATAGAAGGGCACCAAGAACCTTCGAAAAGATCCTTGGAGCTGTTGCTAGGCCAAATGGAAGAGTGACAAATTGGTAATGCTTGTCTAAAAAAGAGAATCTCAGAAACCGATAGTGGTCTGGATGAATCGGAATGTGAAGATATGCAACCTGTAAGTCTATCGTGGACACATAATGACATTGCTGAACAAAAGGCAAAATAGTCCTCATAGTCACCATCTTGAAAGTTGGGACTCTTACAAAACGATTCAAAAACTTCAGATCCAGAACTGGCCTGAATATTTTTTTTTCTTTGGGACAATGAATAGATTTGAAACCACAGACCCTGTTCCTGAAACGGAACTGGTATTATTACCCCTGAAAGCTCTAGATCTGAAACACACTTCAGAAAAGCCTGAGCCTTCACCGGATTTGCTGGAACGTGAGAGAGAAAGAATCTTCTCACAGGAGGTCTTACTCTGAAACCTATTCGATACCCTTGAGAGACAATACTCTGAATCCACTGATTTTGAACAGAATCTGCCCAAATGTCTTGGAATAATTTCAATCTGCCCCCCACCAGCTGAACTAGATCGAGGGCCGCACCTTCATGCAGACTTGGGGGCTGGCTTTGGTTTCTTAAAAGGCTTGGATTTATTCCAATTTGAAGAAGGTTTCCAATTGGAACCAGAGTCTTTAGGGGAAGGATTGGTTTTCTGTTCCTTGTTCTGTCGAAAAGAACGAAAACAATTAAAAGCTTTAGATTTACCCTTAGATCTTTTATCCTGAGGCAAAAAAACTACCTTCCCCCCAGTGATAGTTGAAATAATTGAATCCAACTGAGAACCAAATAAATTGTTGCCTTGGAAAGAAAGAGATAGTAATCTCGACTTGGATACCATGTCAGCATTCCAAGATTTGAGCCATAAAGCTCTTCTAGCTAAAATAGCTAAAGACATAGATTTAACATCAATTTTGAGGATATCAAAAATAGCATCAAAGATAAAATGATTAGCATGTTAAAGCAAACGAGCAATGCTAGACAAATCAGGATCTGTTTCCTGTTGCGCTACGCTATCCAACCAAAAGGTTGATGCAGCCGCAACATCAGCCATAGCAATGGTAGGCCTGAGAAGATAGCCAGAATATAAATAAGCTTTCCTTAGATAAGATTCAAGTTTCCTATCTAAAGGATCTTTAAAAGAAGTACTGTCTTCCATAGGAATAGTAGTACGTTTGGCAAGAGTAGAAATAGCCCCATCAACTTTGGGGACTTTTTCCCAAAACTCTAATCTAGCCGCTGGCAAAGGGTACAACCTTTTAAACCTAGAAGGAGGAATGAAAGAAGTACCAGGCTTAATCCATTCCTTAGCAATCACATCAGAAATAGCATCAGGAACTGGAAAAATCTCAGGAGTAACCACAGGAGGTTTATAAACGTTTACTAGATTTGATATCAAGAGGACTAGACTCCTCAATATCCAAAGTAACCAACACTTCTTTAACAAGGAATAAATATACTCAATCTTGAAAAGATAAGTAGATTTGTCAGTGTCAATGAGGCCTACTTATCAAGCCGTCAACTTACTTGCATTCAACGGCACCAATACGCTCGTCTGAGTTCACCTAACATCGCGGCGGCGGACCTTAATACGCTTTCCATATTTAACAAAAAAGCTGTCAAAAAGCTGCGCACCAAGTACGGGGCGATGAGCAGCGGACTGTTAACAGTCATCGATCTCGCTGCTATTCGGCTTTTTCACAGCTTTATTTATATGCTGTCACTAAACACAGCCACTATACTACTACAACTAAATAAAGTTATTAACCCCTATCCCGCTGCTCCCCGACTCCGCCGCAACTAACTAAATGTATTGACCCCTAAATCTCTGGCCTACCACATCACTAACACTTACTAAACCTATTAAACCCTAAACTGTCATAAACTAAATTAACCTGTTAACCCTTAAACCTAGCAACCCGCTAACTTTATATTAAATAATCCCTATCTTATAATAAATTTAAACTTACCTTTAGAATTAAATTAAACTATATTAAATTACTAATTAACCTACACTAACTATTATCCTACAATTACATTAAACTATATTAAACTAATAATTAATCTACCCTAACTATTATACTAAAATTACATTAAACTATATTAAACTAATAATTAACCTACCCTAACTGTTATACTAAAATTACATTAAAGTATAAATTAAATTAACTATATTATATATTTAAAAACCTAACCCTACTCAAATAATTTAAATCTACTATTAAAAATTACAAAGTTACAAAAAACTAACAACTATGTAATGCAAAATAACAAACACTAAGTTACAAAAAAAGAAAATAAACACTAAGTTACACAAAATAAAAAATAAATTATCAAATATTTAAACTAATTACACCTAATCTAAGAGCCCTATGAAAATAAAAAAGCCCCCCAAAATAAAAAAAAACCTAGCCTACAATAAACTACCAATGGCCCTTAAAAGGGCCTTTTGCGGGGCATTGCCCCAAAGAAATCAGCTCTTTTACCTGTAAATAAAAAATACAATCGGCCCCCCAATAGTAAAACTCACCACCCACACAACCAACCCCCTAAATAAAAACCTAAATTGAAAAAAGGACTATACCCCAGGTAAGACAAATAACTTCCTAAACATGCTTCCCAAACTGAAACTGACAGCCTGCAAAAGGAAATATACATAGACCTGACTCATGGCAAATATAAGTAAAATACATATATTTAAAACTTTATTAATACATAAAGAGCCAAATCATAGCTGAGAGTGTCTTAAATAAGAAAAACATACTTACCGAAAGACTCCCTTTCACATATAGCAGATAGCCAAACCAGTACTCAAAAAGTATCAGCAGAGGTAATGGTATATAAGAGTATATCGTCGATCTGTAAAGGGAGGTAGGAGATCAATCCCCACGACCGATAACAGAGAACCTTTGAAAAGATTTCCTGCAAGGAAAACTATAAAATCAATAGGCGATACTCTCTTTACATCCCTCTGACAAACACTGTACTCTGAGAGGATTTGGGCTTCAAAATGCTTAGAAGCGCTTATTATAGAAGAAATCATAGAAATCAAGCACAAACTTACTTCACCACCTCCATAGGAGGCAAAGTTTGTAAAACTGAATTGTGGGTGTGGTGAGAGGTGTGGTGAGGTTTGGGAAACTTTTCCCCTCCTGGTAGGATTGTATATCCCATACGTCACTAGCTCATGGACTCTTGCCAATTACATGAAAGAAAACACATTTATGCACTATGGTAAAACGAAAAAGATGTGGCTACTGTCTTCTATGGGATATTAATATCCAGTACATAATTATTTTTTTTTAAAGAAAAGTTAAAAACATGTTTATTTAAATTGGAAACTTACTTAAAATACATAATATAGTATTTTGTTTTATTTTACACACATATCTCTCTCTTATAAATATACAAAAACATAAAAGCTGCACACTCTTAAAAAATAAGTGGATAATTCAATACAAAAAATATATTGAGAAAAATATCTTTTTAAAATAAGCACTAAAGTGCGAGGAATAATTAAAGAACTGAACACTGAAATATGGATATTATAAAATGTTCAAAATAGCAAACCAAGCTAGAAGTCATAAGCTCTGCGATACTGGTAGTAGTATAGTAACTAGTGTCCAAACAATGGATCCCTGTAAAGTTTAGGAACGACCGGCTGTTTCTTTAATACAATCTTCCGGTACCCACACAGAATCTTCTTAAATCTAGGCAAATCTGAAAGAAGCGCACAAAGATCCTCCTCATAGGGCAATATGTTTTTTACAATGACATAAGGTAATTCACAAACAAATCCCCTGTGCGGGGGTACTCACCCTTCCCAACCTCAATTAAAATGAAGTAAAAAGGTACAGCAAATATTTATTCCAGCAATTATAGTTGAACCAAGGCTGCAGTCCTGGATCCTGTAAATAGCGGGTGCCAGATGCTGGGTTTTTGTAGCTGATGCAATATAGCCAAACAATGTTGCTAAAAACGGCAAATATATGCCGAGAGTAAAAGAGTTTACACCGTTTCAAATCCACCGCCGAGATCTATAACCCGTGACGTAAGGTGGGTGTGGCCTTACGCATTTCACAGAGAACTTCCAGTTCGTCAGAGCCACGCCCACCTTACGCCATATTTGCTGTACCTTTTACTTACCTCTTTTTGATTGAGGTTGGGAAGAGCGAGTACCCCCGCACAGGGGATTTGTTTGTGAATTACCTTATGTCACAAAGATCGTCCTATGAGGACGATCTTTGTGCGCTTCTTTCAGATTTGTGTATATATATATATATATATATATACACACACACACAGAGAAGTGCACTCACAGGAATGAACAACTGGCTCAATACCATTGTTAGCCTGTTCTATGGCGATTTACCACCTGGGTGCAGCTTTTTAGCCCAGTAATGCTTTTCACAGAGTAGAACTTTCCTGTAGTATATCATTCTGATCCCGCCTATTACGGTCAGTCCAGCGCCGAAATACCAGGCAATTCTTCTCTGAACAAGGAACACAGCAACCCCAGACGATCGTTTCGGCCTTCATTGGGCCTTGTCAGTGAGGTGTAGCCATATTCCTCTAAGCACACTGAGCCAGTTGTTCGTTCCTGTGAGTGTGCTTCTCTCTGTGTGTATTTAGTCTCCCTATGGGAAAAAGGGGAAACCAAATGTGGACTCCTTGCTCAGTGTGCTTAGAGGAATATGGCTACACCTCACTGACGAGGCCCAATGAAGGCCGAAACGATTGTCTGGGGTTGCTGTGTTCCTTGTTCAGAGAGGATTTGCCTGGTATTTTGGTGCTGGACTGACCGTAATAGGCAAGATCAGACTGATATACTACAGGAAAGTTCTTCTCTGTGAAAAGCATTACTGGGCTAAAAGAAGCTGAACCCAGGTGGTAAATCGCCACAGAACAGGCTAACAATAATATTGAGCCAGTTGTTCGTTCCTGTGAGTGTACTTCTCTCTGTGTGTATTTAGTCTCCCTATGGGAAAAAGGGGAAACCAGACGTGGAAACCTTGCTCAGTGTGCTTAGAGGAATATGGCTACACCTCACTGACGAGGCCCAATGAAGGCCGAAACAATCGTCTGGGGTTGCTGTGTTCCTTGTTCAGAGAAGAATTGCCTGGTATTTCGGTGCTGGACTGACCGTAATAGGCGGGGTCAGACTGATATACAACAGGAAAGTTCTTCTCTGTGAAAAGCATTACTGGGCTAAAAGAAGCTGCACCCAGGTGGTAAATCGCAACAGAACAGGCTAACAATAGTATTGAGCCAGTTGTTCGTTCCTGTGAGTGTGCTTCTCTCTGTGTGTGTGTATATATATATATATATATATATATATATATATATACACATACATACATACATATACATACACACACACACACACATACATAACTGGAGACACTTCAGAGCTCCTTCAACATTTGAACCTCCAGTCACAAATCCATCAATTAAGAATTTCACTTGCTTGCTATGTAATGGCTATAGTAATAGTGTCAGCACTAAAACATTTTCAAATTTATCTGGTCATGAACATTGAGCCCTGCACGATTTAAGTAGTGATGATGCCATCATCATACACCCTGCCAATAAAGGCTGAGTAATTTAAATACTTGATTATAGTGATAACAGAAATTAAGCTAAAACCCAATTGCAGGATAATCTGTCTATGTAAAATTGAAGGGAACCCCTACTTTGAGTTATAAATGATTAGTTTACCAGTCCCTGAAATCTGCACGAGGCCAGCCTCCTTGACTGTAAGATAACAAATCTAGTACTGGAACTTTTGGGTAACTCAAATACATAAAACATTGGTCAATCCCCTTGGTAGACCTATTGTGTCTGCCAGGGATTAATTGTTTTTAAATACTGCCAAATATGTTGATCATCATCTACAGCCAGTTGAAAAGAAAACATTTGCATTTTTACAAGACCCATCAAGTCTAATTACCATTTTAAAGTCATTTGAGAATTTGCAAGTGAATGATATTCTTGTTACTATAGATGTGGACATCTTTTACACCTCCATCCCTCATTATGGGGGTGTCCAGGCCATCAGGTCTAGGGTAATCAATTCTTAATTTTTTTTTTTTAAATATTTTTTATTGTAGAATAAACATATTAAAATGACAACAGTTTCAATGAGATCGTATGCAATCAAAGGTCCAACAATAATTATACAATAAATGCAATAAGCTTAACTATAAGGACAATCAGTTGTTTAGGATGCACATAGATAAGATTCTCTAAAATTAGGGAACCTTTCAAATGAAACAAAAGTTGCTATCATATCTCAATTGCAAAAACTAGTAAAGTAACATACCAAAAAATATTATAATGGTCTCGAAAAGTCAGCCGGTATTTACCATTTAGTAAACATCTTTTGATAACACGTAGGGTTGGATGCAATGTGTGTCACCAGGTGGGGCAAGCAACCCCAAAATGGAAGGAGGGAGAGGTAAAGGAGGGGACAGGGAGGTCACATGGGGGGAGGTCACATGGGGGGGGAGGGCAGAAGGAAGAGGAGTGGGGGGGGAGAGGACAGAAGGAAGAGAAGGGGGGGCCTCAGCTAAATGCCAGTTTCAGAGAGGGTTGTAAGCTGAATTTTATTGTAGGGAATACCTAGGGACCCCGTTCTGCCCACATATTTGTTTTCGATCATCTTGGTAGACAAACCAGGGTTCCCAAATCTGCCAATATAAATCCTCTTTGTCTAGACTATAGTAGAAACTTTTTTCCATATTGCCGTATACCTGAATTATAGGGGTTACGGCGGTAATGTCTGGAGGTTGTGTCTGCTTCCACGCTCTAGCTATCGCCAGTTTCATGGCTGCGAGAACAAAGACTATCAATTTAGATAGGGGAGTCTGAACATTTAGTGGAAATATATGTAGGAGGGCAATCTCTGGGGTTAGTGGGTTTGACAATCCAAGAGCTGAGCAGAGGTCAGATATTTGGTTCCATTTGGGCTGTAATTTGGGACACTCCCACCATACTTGGATATCTGAGCCCCTTTGTCCACATTCCCTCCAACAAAGGGGGGATGCTGATGGGAACATCTGCGAAAGTCTGGAAGGGGTGTAGTACCATCTCAAGAACAGCTTCATGTAGGATTCCAAAGTGTCTGCACAATGTACAATCTTTTTAGTTAAAGTCATAGCTAATGTCCGTAATTGGTCTGGATAAGTCCCCCTCCCAGGCCCTAAGTTGCCAAGGTCTACCCTGATTAGTGGACGTCTGTATTAGATTATAGTGGAACAATATGAGTTTGGGAGTCTTAGTTTGGAGCTGCCACAGTTTCTCCCAGGTGGTCAGGGGTCTGTTGGAGACTTTAGGGAATCCCCAGGATATTAAGAAGGAATACAGTCTGGAGTACTCAAGTGTGGGCCACAGTGGAGGGCCTTGAACGATATAGCCCAGATTACTCGGAAGAAGCAGTGCGCCTGAGGAATATAAATGGGATATTTGTCTCAAGTCCCACTCACCCCACTGCAGGATATGTGTATCTGGTAATGCTGCAAGGAGGGCTGGGATAGAATGTATAGGAGAGGGATGAGGAGCTACATCAGGAAGATTTCTGAGGCTCTGCCATATTTTTAAACTGTCTCTGATAATGGCATTCTTAATCCCTAGAGTATCTAGCCGATAATCAGGGATCCAGGGTAGGTCAGACAGTCCCAGCCCTGGAGGAAGGTTAGACGCCTCTATAGCCTTCCACCCCTGTGGTTCCCCCTTGTCCGCCCATGCCGAAACGTGGGAAAGTCTTGCAGCTTCGAAGTATCCTTGAATGCTAGGCATAGCTACGCCCCCCTGTTCATAGCGTTTCTGGAGTATTTTCGCTGCTATGCGGGGCTTAGACTGACCCCATATGTAGCTCTGACCAAGGGACTGAAGTCTGCCTATAAGGCTGCTAGGAACATTAAGTGGGATACAGTGAAAATAGTAGAGAATTTTGGGTAGAATCGTCATTTTAAAGGATGCTATGCGGCCCAGCCATGAGATCTCTCTAAAATTCCAGGAAGTGATAAGGTCAGTGACTTCTATAATAATAGTGGAATAGTTTAGGGAAACTACTAGCTTTGGATCAGGGCCTAACTGAACTCCTAGGTGGCGAATGGTATTCTGTGACAACTGGAAGGAATATGATGCTCGAAGAACATCCAATTCAAATGTAGGGATGCAGATAGGTAGTGCTTCAGTTTTGAGGACATTGACCTTATAATAGCTGTGAGCGCCAAATTTAGATATAAGGTCAAGAAGAGCAGGTAAAGAGCCTATTGGGTTTGTTAAAAACAAGGTCACGTCGTCTGCAAACAGGGCTATTTTCGTGTCTCCTCCACCAAACCGAACGCCTCGTATCATTTGGGAATTTCTAATGGCTTGGGCCAGGGGCTCAATAGCTAGAACAAAAATCAAGGGCGACAGAGGACACCCCTGTCTAGTACCGTTAGTGATTTGAATTTCCAGGAAAGCAAATCCCAGACCCTTGACCACTGCGGAAGGGTCGGAATATAAGGCCCGAATCGCTGTAATTACCTCGACTGGTAGGCCAAACTGGGCAAAAGTGGACCACAGGTAGTCCCATCTGACCCTGTCAAATGCCTTTTCCGCATCAAGCCACAGGGCCAGCATGGATCGTTTCAATCTTGAGGCCTCCGTGAGAATGTCAAGTACTTTTCGAGTGTTATCTGGACCCTCTCTACCAAAGGTGAATCCGACCTGATCTGAATGCACTATTTTCGGGAGTAAACGGTTAAGGCGATTAGCCCAAAGCTTGGCATATAACTTTACATCTCCGTTGATCAATGAGATCGGTCTATAACTGCTACAGTGGGAGGGATCCTTGTTCGGCTTAGGGATAGGGAGGATTATTGCTTGTAATAATTCCTTTCTGAACGAACCTGACTCTCGCACCTCTGAGAAGACCTTCAGGAGGATCTTATTTAGCTCCGTCTTGAAGAGTTTATAGAAGGCCGCCGGATATCCATCAGGGCCTGGAGCCTTATTATTTTGAGTGTGCTTGATGGCCAAATTACGTTCATCTAAAGAAAATGGGGCACTAAGCGCTTATTTGTCTATCTCCGATAAGGTTGACAGATTTAAGTAAAGTAGGAATTCGGCTATGTCTTGTGTAGAGGACTCCCTATCGGTCATAGAGGGCTGAAGCTGATAAAGTTCAGAATAATAAGCCGCTTCCCTGTCCGCTAGTTGCGTTCTAAGTTTCTTAATTTTATCTGCTAGAGACAAGGATGGGGAATTATTATTCGCTATTTCTGCGGACCTTAATTCAGATACTAAAAGGCCTAAAGGAGCACCAGCTTGGTGTCTAAGCATTGCCTGCCTCCTGATACACATCCCTCTAACGTATGCTTTAAGTGTGGCCCACACTGTTGGGGGACATACAAGGAGATTCATTTTTTCTTAGGAACTCAACTATAGATTTTTGAAGAGGCCCTAAAGGCTTTATCTTGGAGCACCTGTTTCGGAAGTTTCCAACTAGGTCTAGACGTTTTAGTTAAGTCAGTGTAGAGGGTAAATGTGAGTATATCATGGTCTGACCACGGGCAGATTTTGATATGCGAAGATATAACTATCAAGCGTCCATGAGTCGGTGAAAAAATGGTCCAGTCTCGAGTAGGAATTATGATGTTTGGAGAAGTGTAGTCTCTGTCGTTATGGTGAAGTGCCCTCCAAATGTCATATAGATTGTGTTGAATTATGTACTGACGAAATTTCATAGCAGTATTTATTGTGTATGTGTCAATCGCTTTCCCCCTTGGAACTTTGTCAACCGATGGGTCCCATACCATATTGTAGTCACCTCCTAAAACTATGGTTCCGACTTTGTGAAGCTCAACTTTAGATAGTACCCCTTTCAGGAAACTGGGCTGAGATTGGTTCGGGACATATATATTGACCAGGGTAAATAGGAGGCCATTTAATCTGCAGATAAGCAGCAGAAACCTCCCTTGATTGTCTCTCTCTTCGTGTATACGTTCAAAATGTATAGATTTATGAATGGCAATTGCTACTCCTCTAGACTTCTCAGAATGAGAGGCCATAAACACTACAGGGTAGTCGGTGTTCTATATGGGTTCTGGGACGATGCTAGCCAGTGAGTTTCTTGTAGAAATATAACCTGCATCTTTAGAGCTTTCATAGAATTAGTAATAAGGCTTCTCTTTTCCGGGGAATTAAGCCCCTTAGCATTTAGAGTTGCAAAAGTAAAGTTGTTGGGAAGAGTCTCCATTGTGAGGTTAGGGGAAAAGGGAGAGGGGGTGAGGAAAAGGAGGAGAGGGGTTTATTCACTTAACTTACCCCACCTGGATCTGCACACTGAAATATGACTCCTAAGGGTCTCAGGTTACCTTAAAGGGACACTGTACCCAAAAATTTTCTTTTGTGATTCAGATTGAGCATGAAATTTTAAGCAACTTTCTAATTTACTCCTATTATCAAATTTTCTTCATTCTCTTGGTATCTTTATTTGAAATGCAAGAATGTAAGTTTAGATGCCGGCCCATTTTTGTGAACAACCTGGGTTGTCCTTGCTGACTGGTGGATAAATTCATCCACCAATAAAAAAGTGCTGTCCAGAGTACTGAAACCAAAAAAAGCTTAGATGCCTTCTTTTTCAAATAATGATAGCAAGAGAACGAAGAAAAATTGTTAATAGGAGTAAATTAGACAGTTGCTTAAAATTGCATGCTCTTTATGAAGAGAAAATTTTTGGGTACAGTGTCCCTTTAAGTCAAATCAATGATCAATGAAAGCACAAGGAATCCAACCTCTAATGTCCTTAAACATTATATGAAAAAAAGAAACAATATTAGCTTAGAAACAAACCATGCAAGGAAAAAATACAGTGCAAACCGTTAAATTTCAACAAATAGTAATTGGTTTTAACTACGTAAGGTATGAACAGTATCTCAAAAGTGGTGAACCAATGGATCATCAAAAGGAGAAGTTTATCTAGGAGTTAGATTGACTTCTGCAGTCCCCATAAAAGCGGATAACACAAACTAAATTTGCGTGTGTGTGTGTGTGGGGGGGGGGGGGGGGTCGGTACAAGTAAGCAGCCTCAATTCTTCATTTTATTCAGGACCTCCAATTTAATTTTTGTTTTAGAGTTAATGACACTCTGCTAGTAAAATAACTATTTAAAATTTGAATTAGATTTTTTATTTGCAAATCTCAAGACAGTTATGGGGTCAAATATGACACCCACATATGGTAATCTATATATGGCCTTGTATGAACAACAGTTTATGAAACCCCTAGAATGCCCACAGGTGATTTATAGCACCCGCTACATCGATAATGATTTATGGTGTGGTGTGGCAAGGCTGGAGATCTGACTAACTGGGTGACTTGTTTAAACCAACTAGAATGACCAAGTAGATTTAAGTTGGAGTTTGATAAAAAACAATATTCATTTCCTTGATCTAAACCTTTTTAAAGTGATAAGAGATGATGGATGCAGGTTTTCCCCCCTTAACAGTAAACCTACAGATAGTAATTCTTCACTTGACACTCATAGCTATCACCCGATGCATCAGAAGAATAGGCTAACCATTTCTCAACTCACTCAGGTTGTCTGCAATAATACTGAGGTACCAATGAAAACACCACAATTAGAATATATGGCACAGAAATTGGTTTCACGTAGATATGATTCCAAAATGGTGAATGAGATGTTAATCTTCCAGGTAGGAAGAAATTCATACAAAATATGGATCAGTTTAATTTGTGACTACCTTTGATATATATCACATAACCATCTGGATTCTTCAAAAAAGAAGAATTGGGAACTGGTTAAATCTGATAGATCTCTACCATTCCAACATATGAGACCACCAAGAATGGTCTATCATTAGTAATCAAAGGGAGGACCACCTGGTTAAAGTTAACAAAAATGGGATGCTTTAAGTGTGGAGATTGCATTACTTGTGACAGTATGTTAAAGAGAACTTCACTTCAACATCTACACCAAAACAGGAAATTTAAAATTTGTTGTAGCCTAACTTGCAAAATGTATTATGTAATTTATATTTTGATTTTCCCATGTTCACTGGTCTATATTGGTAAAATGATCACCACTTGCAGGGAAAGAATGGCAAACCATAGCCATCTAAAGCGGTGATTCTGAGCAGCCTGTGGTGCACCACTTTACTCTATGTAAGCATAGTGTATCAAGTTGAGGACTATGACTATTGACCATGTAACCCCATCGGGGGAGAAACATACGGCTAGATTACAAGTTTTGTGTTATGAGTAAAAAAGCAGCGTTAAGCCTCATAACGCTGCTTTTTTACTACCGCTGCTATTATGAGTCTTGTATTATGAGTCTGTCCTGCACACATTTTTGGCCGTACCGCAAATTAACTTACGCAATTTTCGTAAAGTCTTTTTTCAATGGGACTTCCATTGCGCCGGTATTACAAGCTTTTTTTTTTAGGCCAAAAAGTGAGCGGCAAACAGACAGCTCGGGCTGTGCAATTCAATACAAGGATCAAAAGCAAAAAATAATGTTAAATGAGCAGCACATTATATTCGTGTGTGCTAGCTGAGACAATGTATCGCTTTGTCCAATTATGAAACAATTGTAGTAAACCTGTGTTGATTGTTGCAATTGATTACCAAGACCGTTAACCCCTTACATTCGCAAGACTCATCGTTATAAATAAAACATAAGCTAGACAGTTCTAGCAATAACAAACTCACTTGATTCTGAGAATGTAATCCAATGTCAGATGAGATCCAGGAAAACGGAACTGTTATATTCACTGTTAGTAGTGCAATTTGTAGCAACAGTCACAGATACTGCCTGTGTTCATAGCAGCATCACGGCTTGTTACACAGGTGTTGAGAAGGGCTCCCCTGCTAAGCCCTCGTTTGTAATGATAAGTAAACAGAAATTAGTTCAACACCTCTGATTGTAACAAAAATAGAACCCAATAATCGAAAAAACAGAAAGGCTGATGAAATAAGTGTTAAAACTTCACCTTTAATTGAAATTCCGTGAGTAAAAAACAAAGGCACAGCACACAGACCTGACTACCGCTGACGCGTTTCCTGCCCTATTGGGCACTTCATCAGAGCTACCTAACAGGTGTGTAAGGACTCCTTAAAAACAGGATGTAAGCCCTGCACACCTGCTGCATAATTAATTATAACAAAAAATGGAAATTTTGTGTGTATTGTGAAATAAACATCCAATCCAACGTGTAAAACAATAATAAACATTATGCATAATAAATAAACTTGAAAATATCGATCATAAACAAAAAAATATATACATTATTATACACTAAGACTATGCTTTCATATAAAATTGTATCATTCAATAGGCACATTAAAAAACGATAGTACAATTCAATGTATGGGGGATAACGATTCTTACTGTAACTAAATACATGAATATTCGTCAATTAATAACATCCCAGTGTACTGAAGTTAATTTAAACATGTTGAAAACATATAATATGGAAATACAAAGAGGGAACTGATATTCTAATATACCTTAGTAAATAAACGATGTGAAAAGTACATTGTATATACATGTATTAGGTAACACACAGAGAGCATAAGCAGTTAAGTTTACCAATGTGTATTACATCATATAAAAGTCAAATGCTATAAAGTATAAACACATTCAAAAAACATATACTGCCTGCTCTCCGGGTGACCAAACTTGAATAGTTTATCACTAAGATTTTATATATAATCTGGGCGATATCAGAATTTATATCTATTATAAGATCCAGATCCTAGGTCTATGTATTGTCAATGAACAATTTGATGTCACTTATTTTATTAATACCAAAAGGAGCACCGGTTTTTAAAGTGTGAATCCAGTAAACTTCTCGTTTACTCAGTGCTGCATATCTATTGCCTCCTCTGGGTCCTAGTTTAACTACCTCAATCCCTTGGAATGTAAAACCAGCTGAACTATTTCCATGTAAAGCAAAGTGCTTGGCCACAGGGGTTTTGGGAATTTCTGCTTCCAGGGAAAGTAAATGCTCTCTTATGCGATCTTTGAGCATTCTAGATGTTGACACCATTATGGATTTGAACAAATTTGTCCGTAAGATAACACTAAAGAAACACTTCAGCAAGTGCTCCTTTTGGTATTAATAAAATAAGTGACATCAAATTGTTCATTGACAATACATAGACCTAGGATCTGGATCTTATAATAGATATAAATTCTGATATCGCCCAGATTATATATAAAATCTTAGTGATAAACTATTCAAGTTTGGTCACCCGGAGAGCAGGCAGTATATGTTTTTTGAATGTGTTTATACTTTATAGCATTTGACTTTTATATGATGTAATACACATTGGTAAACTTAACTGCTTATGCTCTCTGTGTGTTACCTAATACATGTATATACAATGTACTTTTCACATCGTTTATTTACTAAGGTATATTAGAATATCAGTTCCCTCTTTGTATTTCCATATTATATGTTTTCAACATGTTTAAATTAACTTCAGTACACTGGGATGTTATTAATTGACGAATATTCATGTATTTAGTTACAGTAAGAATCGTTATCCCCCATACATTGAATTGTACTATCGTTTTTTAATGTGCCTATTGAATGATACAATTTTATATGAAAGCATAGTCTTAGTGTATAATAATGTATATATTTTTTTGTTTATGATCGATATTTTCAAGTTTATTTATTATGCATAATGTTTATTATTGTTTTACACGTTGGATTGGATGTTTATTTCACAATACACACAAAATTTCCATTTTTTGTTATAATTAATTATGCAGCAGGTGTGCAGGGCTTACATCCTGTTTTTAAGGAGTCCTTACACACCTGTTAGGTAGCTCTGATGAAGTGCCCAATAGGGCAGGAAACGCGTCAGCGGTAGTCAGGTCTGTGTGCTGTGCCTTTGTTTTTTACTCACGGAATTTCAATTAAAGGTGAAGTTTTAACACTTATTTCATCAGCCTTTCTGTTTTTTCGATTATTGGGTTCTATTTTTGTTACAATCAGAGGTGTTGAACTAATTTCTGTTTACAAAAAGTGAGCGGTACAGCCTATCCCGCAAGATTCGTAATGCATTCTAAAGAAAGTAGTTATGAGTTTTACACTACAAAGCTGTAGCACAAAACTCATGTAGTGCTAAAAAGTACACTAACACCCATAAACTACCTATTAACCCCTAAACCGAGGCCCTCCCGCATCGCAAACACTAAAATAAAATTATTAACCCCTAATCTGCCGCTCCGGACATCGCCGCCACTAGAATAAACATATTAACCCCTAAACCGCCGCACTCCCGCATCGTAAACACTAGTTAAATATTATTAACCCCTAATCTTCTGTCCCTAACATTGCCGCCACCTACCTACATTTATTAACCCCTAATCTGCCTCCCCCAACGTCGCCGCCACTATACTAAATTTATTAACCCCTAAATCTAAGTCTAACCCTAACACCCCCTAACTTAAATATAATTAAAATAAATCTAAAGAAAACATACTATCATTACCTAAATAATTCCTATTTAAAACTAAATACTTACCTGTAAAATAAACCCTAAGCTAGCTACAATATAACTAATAGTTACATTGTATCTAGCTTAAGGTTTATTTTTATTTTACAGGCAAGTTTGTATTTATTTTAACTAGGTAGAATAGTTACTAAATAGTTATTAACTATTTAGTAACTACCTAGCTAAAATAAATACAAATGTACCTGTAAAAACATAAATTATGCTTACCTGATAAATTCCTTTCTCCTGTAGTGTAGTCAGTCCACGGGTCATCCATTACTTATGGGATATTAACTCCTCCCCAACAGGAAGTGCAAGAGGATCACCCAAGCAGAGCTGCTATATAGCTCCTCCCCTGTACGTCACACCCAGTCATTCGACCGAAACCAAACGAGAAAGGAGAAACTATAGGGTGCAGTGGTGACTGGAGTTTAATTTAAAATTTAGACCTGCCATAAAGAACAGGGCGGGCCGTGGACTGACTACACTACAGGAGAAAGGAATTTATCAGGTAAGCATAAATTATGTTTTCTCCTGTTAAGTGTAGTCAGTCCACGGGTCATCCATTACTTATGGGATACCAATACCAAAGCTAAAGTACACGGATGATGGGAGGGACAGGCAGGATCTTTACACGGAAGGAACCACTGCCTGAAGAACCTTTCTCCCAAAAACAGCCTCAGAAGAAGCAAAAGTGTCAAATTTGTAAAATTTGGAAAAAGTATGAAGAGAAGACCAAGTTGCAGCCTTGCAAATCTGTTCAACAGAGGCCTCATTCTTAAAGGCCCACGTGGAAGCCACAGCTCTCGTAGAATGAGCTGTAATTCTTTCAGGAGGCTGCTGTCCAGCAGTCTCATAGGCTAAACATATTATACTACGAAGCCAAAAGGAGAGAGAGGTAGCAGATGCTTTTTGACCTCTCCTCTGTCCAGAGTAAACTACAAACAGGGAAGAAGTTTGTCGAAAATCTTTAGTTGCCTGTAAATAAAATTTCAAGGCACGGACTACGTCTAGATTGTGCAGAAGTCGTTCCTTCTTCGAAGAAGGATTAGGGCACAATGATGGAACAACAATCTCTTGATTGATATTCTTGTTAGTGACTACCTTAGGTAAGAACCCAGGTTTAGTACGCAGAACTACCTTGTCTGAATGAAAAATCAGATAAGGAGAATCACAATGTAAGGCCGATAACTCAGACTCTACGAGCCGAGGAAATAGCCATTAAAAACAGAACTTTCCAAGATAACAGCTTGATATCAATGGAATGAAGAGGTTCAAACGGAACACCCTGTAAAACGTTAAGAACTAAGTTTAAGCTCCATGGTGGAGCAACAGTCTTAAACACAGGCTTAATCCTGGCCAAAGCCTGACAAAAAGCCTGAACGTCTGGAACTTCTGACAGACGTTTGTGTAAAAGGATGGACAGAGCTGAGATCTGTCCCTTTAAAGAACTTGCAGATAAATCCTTTTCTAAACCTTCTTGTAGAAAAGACAATATCCTAGGAATCCTAACCTTACTCCATGAGTAACTCTTGGATTCGCACCAGTGTAAATATTTACGCCATATCTTATGGTAAATTTTCCTGGTAACAGGTTTCCTAGCCTGTATTAAGGTATCAATTACTTACTCCGAAAATCCACGCTTTGATAAAATCAAGCGTTCAATCTCCATGCAGTCAGCTTCAGAGAAATTAGATTTTGATGTTTGAAAGGACCCTGGATTAGAAGGTCCTGTCTCAGAGGCAGTGACCAAGGTGGACAGGATGACATGTCCACTAGATCTGCATACCAGGTCCTGCGTGGCCACGCAGGCGCTATTAGAATCACCGATGCTTTCTCCTGTTTGATCCTGGCAATCAATCGAGGAAGCATCGGGAATGGTGGAAACACATAAGCCATCTTGAAGGTCCAAGGTGCTGTCAGAGCATCTATCAGGACCGCTCCCGGGTCCCTGGATCTGGACCCGTAACAAGGAAGCTTGGCGTTCTGGCGAGACGCCATGAGATCCATATCTGGTTTGCCCCAACGTCGAAGTATTTGGGCAAAGACCTCCGGATGAAGTTCCCACTCCCCCGGATGAAAAGTCTGGCGACTTAGGAAATCCGCCTCCCAGTTCTCTACACCTGGGATGTGGATCGCTGACAGGTGGCAAGAGTGAGACTCTGCCCAGCGAATTATCTTTGAAACTTCCATCATCGCTAGGGAACTCCTTGTCCCTCCCTGATGGTTGATGTAAGCCACAGTCGTGATGTTGTCCGACTGAAACCTGACGAACCTCAGAGTTGCTAACTGAGGCCAAGACAGAAGGGCATTGAGAACTGCTCTCAATTCCAGGATGTTTATTGAAAGGAGACTCTCCTCCTGAGTCCATGATCCCTGAGCCTTCAGGGAATTCCAGACAGCGCCCCAACCTAATAGGCTGGCGTCTGTTGTTACAATTGTCCAGTCTGGCCTGCTGAAGGGCATCCCCCTGGATAGATGTGGCCGAGAAAGCCACCATAGAAGAGAATCTCTGGTCTCTTGATCCAGATTCAGCATAGGGGACAAATCTGAGTAATCCCCATTCCACTGACTTAGCATGCACAATTGCAGCGGTCTGAGATGTAGGCGTGCAAAAGGTACTATGTCCATTGCCGCTACCATTAAGCCGATTACCTCCATGCATTGAGCCACTGACGGGTGTGGAATGGAATGAAGGACACGGCAAGCATTTAGAAGTTTTGTTAACCTGTCCTCTGTCAGGTAAATTTTCATTTCTACAGAATCTATAAGAGTCCCCAAGAAGGGAACTCTTGTGAGTGGTAATAGAGAACTCTTTTCTACGTTCACCTTCCACCCATGCGACCTTAGAAATGCCAGAACTAACTCTGTATGAGACTTGGCAGTTTGGAAATTTGACGCTTGTATCAGAATGTCGTCTAGGTATGGAGCTACCGCTATTCCTCGCGGTCTTAGTACCGCCAGAAGAGAGCCCAGGACCTTTGTAAAGATTCTTGGAGCCGTAGCTAACCCGAAGGGAAGAGCTACAAACTGATAATGCCTGTCTAGGAAGGCAAACCTTAGGTACCGGTAATGATCCTTGTGAATCGGTATGTGAAGGTACGCATCCTTTAGATCCACTGTGGTCATGTACTGACCCCTTTGGATCATGGGTAAAATTGTCCGAATAGTTTCCATTTTGAACGATGGAACTCTTAGGAATTTGTTTAGTATCTTTAAATCCAAGATTGGTCTGAAGGTTCCTTCTTTCTTGGGAACCACAAACAGATTTGAGTAAAACCCTTGTCCGTGTTCCGACCGCGGAACCGGGTGGATCACTCCCATTAGCAAAAGATCTTGAACACAGCGTAGAAACGCCTCCTTCTTTGTCTGGTTTGTTGACAACCTTGAAAGATGAAATCTCCCTTTGTGAGGAGAAGCTTTGAAGTCCAGAAGATATCCCTGAGATATGATATCTAACGCCCAGGGATCCTGGACATCTCTTGCCCAAGCCTGGGCGAAGAGAGAAAGTCTGCCCCCCACTAGATCCGTTTCCGGATCGGGGGCCCTCACTTCATGCTGTCTTAGGGGCAGCAGCAGGTTTTCTGGCCTGCTTGCCCTTGTTCCAGGTCTGGTTAGGTTTCCAGCCCTGTCTGTAGCGAGCAACAGTTCCTTCCTGTTTTGGAGCGGAGGAAGTTGATGCTGCTCCTGCCTTGAAGTTGCGAAAGGCACGAAAATTAGACTGTCTAGCCCTTGGTTTGGCTCTGTCTTGAGGCAGGGCATGTCCCTTACCTCCAGTAATGTCAGCGATAATTTCTTTCAAACCGGGCCCGAATAAGGTCTGCCCCTTGAAAGGTATGTTAAGCAATTTAGATTTAGAAGTCACATCAGCTGACCAGGATTTAAGCCACAGCGCTCTGCGCGCCTGAATGGCGAATCCGGAGTTTAGTTAAATGTACTACGGCATCAGAAATAAATGAATTAGCTAGCTTAAGGATTCTAAGCTTGTCTGTAATCTCATCCAATGTAGCTGAGCTAATGGTCTCTTCCAGAGACTCAAACCAGAATGCCGCCGCAGCCGTGACAGGCGCAATGCATGCAAGGGGTTGCAATATAAAACCTTGTTGAACAAACATTTTCTTAAGGTAACCCTCTAACTTTTTATCCATTGGATCTGAAAAAGCACAGCTATCCTCCACCGGGATAGTGGTACGCTTAGCTAAAGTAGAAACTGCTCCCTCCACCTTAGGGACCTTCTGCCATAAGTCCCGTGTGGTGGCGTCTACTGGAAACATTTTTCTAAATATAGGAGGGGGTGAGAAAGGCACACCGGGTCTATCCCACTCCTTGTTAACAATTTCTGTAAGCCTTTTAGGTATAGGAAAAACGTCAGTACACGTCGGTACCGCAAAATATTTATCCAGCCTACATATTTTCTCTGGGATTGCAACCATGTTACAATCATTCAGAGCCGCTAATACCTCCCCTAGTAACACACGGAGGTTCTCAAGCTTAAATAAAAAATTTGAAATGTCTGAATCCAGTTTATTTGGATCAGATCCGTCACCCACAGAATGAAGCTCTCCGTCTTCATGTTCTGCCATTTGTGACGCAGTATCAGACATGGCTCTAACATTATCAGCGTACTCTGTTCTCACCCCAGAGTGGTCGCGTTTACCTCTAAGTTCTGGTAATTTAGATAAAACTTCAGTCATAACATTAGCCATGTCTTGTAAAGTGATTTGTAATGGACGCCCTGATGTACTTGGCGTCGCAATATCACGCACCTCCTGAGCGGGAGATGCAGGTACTGACACGTGAGGAGAGTTAGTCGGCATAACTTTCCCCTCGTTGTCTGGTGAAATTTTCTTAAAATGTACAGATTGGCTTTTATTTAAAGTAGCATCAATGCAATTAGTACACAAATTTCTATTGGGCTCCACATTGGCTTTTGAACATATTGCACAAAGAGATTCCTCTATGTCAGACATGTTAAAACAAACTAGCAATTAGACTAGCAAGCTTGGAAAATACTTTTCAAATAAATTTGCAAGCAATATAAAAAACGTTACTGTGCCTTTAAGAAGCACACAAAAGTGTCACAGTTGAAATAACAATGAACCGGATTAGTTATAGAAACCAAATTTTCACAGTAAATGCATAAAGTTAGCAAAGGATTGCACTCACTAGCAATGGATGATTAACCCCTTAATATCAGAAAAACGGTTAACAATTGAAAATATAATCGTTTTAATCACAGTCAAAGCACAGTCTCACAGGTCTGCTGTGAGTGATTACCTCCCTCAAAACTAGTTTTGAAGACCCCTGAGCTCTGTAGAGACGTCCTGGATCATGCAGGGAGAAGAAGGCAGACTGTGACTGAATTTCTAAAGCGCAGTAAAAGCGCCAAAATAGGCCCCTCCCACTCACAATACAACAGTGAGGGAAGCTCAGTAAACTGTTTTAATTCAAAACAAACGACAGCCATGTGGAAAATAACGCTCCAAAACAATTTTTCACCAAGTACCTCAGATAAATAAACGATTAACATGCCAGCAAACGTTTAAAATAAAATCTATGAAATGTTATTACAAAGCCTGCTGCTAGTCGCTCACATTGCACATTAGGCTAAAAGTTATATGTATACAGTATTTTCCCAGTGAAGTGCCATTCCCCAGAAATACTTAATTGTAAACATACATATATATCAGCCTGATACCAGTCGCTACTACTGCATTTAAGGCTGCACTTACATTACATCGGTATTAGCAGTATTTTCTCAGTCAATTCCATTCCTTAGAAAATAATATACTGCAACATACCTCTTTGCAGGTGAACCTGCCCGCTGTCCCCTGTTCTGAAGTTACCTCGCTCCTCAGAATGGCCGAGAACAGAAATGGATCTTAGTTACGTCCGCTAAGATCATACACAAACTCAGGTAGATTCTTCATCTAATGCTGCCTGAGAAAAAACAACACACTCCGGTGCCGTTTAAAATAACAAACTTTTGATTGAAGAAATAAAAACTAAGTTTAACAACCACAGTCCTCTCACACATCCTATCTATTAGTTGGGTGCAAGAGAATGACTGGGTGTGACGTAGAGGGGAGGAGCTATATAGCAGCTCTGCTTGGGTGATCCTCTTGCACTTCCTGTTGGTGAGGAGTTAATATCCCATAAGTAATGGATGACCCATGGACTGACTACACTTAACAGGAGAAATACAGGTATACCCCGCTCATACAGCGGGTTAGTGACCGGAGCCCCGCTGTAAAGTGAAAACCGCCTTAAAGTGAAACAAGGCGGTTTCAGCTTTCTTTTCACTTGCCAGTGTATTTAAAAACTTGAAAACATATGTGAACTAACATATATTAGGGGTGCAATAGTGCTACGTTTAGTTTAACACTAGCACAGCACAGTATTCAATAAATACTGTACCTGTAAAATATAGTGACAATTACTGTAGTAAAATTTGCCATACTATAACAAGGAGACAGAGATTGCACCGTAATGCTGTAAACAGAGTGAACTGCGCATAACAAAATGGTGCCAGTTGAACTTCAGCTCCACAAAGCACTGTATTAGCGAAGCGCTGTAATGTGAAGGTACACCTAACCTTACACTACAATTAAATCAATTATCTAAATTAAAAACAATTACCTAAATTAAATACAAATACCAAAATTACAAAAAAAAAAAACTTAATTACACACAAAAAAAAATTACGAGATATTTAAACTAATTACACCTAATCTAATATCTATCAAAATAAAAAAGCACCCCACAAAATAAAAATAAAAATAAACCCTAGCCTAAACTAAACTACCAATAGCCCTTAAAATGGCCTTTTATTGGGCATTGCCCCAAATAAATCAGCTCTTTTACCTGTAAAAAAAAATACAAACAACCCCCCAACAGTAAAACCCACCACCCACACAACCAACCCCCCAAATAAAATCCTAACTAAAAAAACCTAAGCTCCCCATTGCCCTGAAAAGGGCATTTGGATGGGCATTGCCCTTAAAAGGGCATTTAGCTCTATTGCAGCCCAAAGCCCTAACCTAAAAATAAAACCCACCCACTAAACCCTTAAAAAAACCTAACACTAACCCCTGAAGATCCACTTACAGTTTTGAAGAGCCGACATCCATCCTCAACGAAGCTGGGAGAAGTCCTCAGTGAAGCGGCAAGAAGTCCTCAACGAAGCCGGGAGAAGTCTTTATTCAAGCTGGGAGAAGTGGTCCTCCAGACGGGCAGAAGTCTTCATCCAGACGGCATCTTCTATCTTCATCCATCCAGCGCGGAGCGAAGTCCATCTTGAAGACATCCGGCGCGGAGCATCCTATTCTTCAGACGACTACCCGACGAATGAAGGTTCCTTTAAGTGACGTCATCCAAGATGACGTCCCTTAGATTCCAATTGGCTGATAGAATTCTATCAGCCAATCGGAATTAAGGTTGAAAAAATCCTATTGGCTGTTGCAATCAGCCAATAGGATTGAGCCCGCATTCTATTGGCTGATTGGAACAGCTATGTTGGGGGCGGCAGATTAGCGTTTAATAAATATAGGTAGGTGGCGGCGATGTTAGGGACAGCAGACTAGGGGTTAATAATATTTAACTAGTGTTTGCGAGTGTAGTGATTGTCTAGGAATGCATACCTTAGGAATTGATGGTGATCATTGTAGATAGATTGTAGATAGTGATGTACAGGTATGCATCCTTGAGGTCTATAGTCGACATGAATTAACCCTGTTGGATTAAGGGTAAAATTGTGCAAATTGTTTCCATCTTAAAGTGGGGGCCCTGAAAAACTTAAGGGTTTTCAAATCTAAAATGGGTCTGAAAGTCCCTTGGGGACAATGAACAGATTGGAGTAAATCCCTTGACCCTGTTGGGAAACAGGTACTGGGGTAATTACTTCTATATCCTCTAAATCCTGAGCACATTGCATGAAACACCCACCTTTGCAGGATTTTTGTGGACATGAGACAGATGGAATCATCCTCGAGGAGGCCTGGAATGAAAGCCTATCCCCTAAGATATGATGTTTTGAACTCAGGGGTCCTGGACTGACTAAACCAGGCCTTCTGAAAAAGACTCAGTCTGCCCCCCTAACAGAACCAAATCTGGACTGGGGTGCGCCTTCATGCAAATTTTGTTGTGGAATTGGACTTCTTGGACTGTTGGTTCTTTGCCCATGAAGAACCAGGCTTGGAGCTTGGAGAGCTCAGGCTTTTGAGAAGACAAGGACTTCTGATCTCCTGAGGAACAAAAGGAACTAAATCTATTATTTGTTCTGTTCTTTCCCTTAGATTACTTGTCCTGAAGATGAAAAGCTCCTTTCCCACAGGGAACTTAATAAATGAGTACAAATCAGAACCAAATAGGATCTTCTCTTGGAAGAAAAAATAAATTAACCTATTTCTTTAAACCATGTCTGCTGACCATGATTTTAACCAGAAAGGCCTTTCTTGCAATAACTGCCATAAACATGTTCTTGACATCAATCTTGATGATGTTCATTAATGAGTCACATATAACGGTGCTAGTCATTTAAAGTCTCTATGCAATTCTGAAAGTCCACAGCAAAGAATTGTTTAAAAACAATTTTTCAATAGGGCCCCTGCCACAGACACGCAACTTTTTCCATGCTCATGTATAGGAACATGATTAATTATTCCTGCAAGGAGACCCTCTGCATCGACTATGAAAGCTTGAAGGACAGGATGATCTGAGGAAATGCTGGTGAGAACAAATTTGTTGTAGGGAAGAGACAGGGAAAGAGAAAGATATCTGGCCAAAGCAGAGTTCTAAGGCAAGTCTACTAGCTTCAAAATAAGAATAAACAAAAAAAAAGGACCTAGAGCAAAAGCGATCCTATAATATAAAAGGCCAAGTGTGTTTGTCCGAAGCTGTCATGCGCAGTAGAGACTGCACGAGGACAAACACACCAAGCCTTCAACAAACTGACCTGGGCTGGCTGCTGGCACCTAATCCGTGAAGGGGCAGAGCCGACCGGCCGTAAAGGGGGCGGGGATGGGCATGAAAGGGCAGTGGCCGGGTGGGAGCTGCCGTGGCTGTCTGAGTGTCTACATGAGAGAGAGAGCAGCACAAGAGGGGAGATATAGAGCAAAAGACAGGGGTGAGAGAGAGTAAAAGAGAAGGGGGAGAGAGCAAAAGGGAGGGGGAGAGAGAGAGCAGAAGAGAGGGGGAGAGAGAGAGCAGAAGAGAGGGGGAGAGAGAGAGCAGAAGAGAGGGGGGAGAGAGAGAGCAAAAGAGAGGGGGAGAGAGAGAGCAAAAGAGAGGGGGGAGAGAGAGAGCAAAAGAGAGGGGGAGAGAGAGAGCAAAAGAGAGGGGGGAGAGAGAGAGCAAAAGAGAGGGGGGAGAGAGAGAGAGCAAAAGAGATGGGGGAGAGAGAGAGAGAGAGAGAGAGAGCAAAAGAGATGGGGGAGAGAGAGAGCAAAAGAGAGGGGGGAGAGAGAGAGCAAAAGAGAGGGGGAGAGAGAGAGCAAAAGAGAGGGGGGGGAGAGAGAGCAAAAGAGAGGGGGGAGAGAGAAAGAGCAAAAGAGATGGGGGAGAGAGAGAGAGAGAGAGCAAAAGAGATGGGGGAGAGAGAGAGCAAAAGAGATGGGGGAGAGAGAGAGCAAAAGAGAGGGGGGAGAGAGAGAGCAAAAGAGAGGGGGGAGAGAGAGAGCAAAAGAGAGGGGGGAGAGAGAGAGCAAAAGAGAGGGGGGAGAGAGAGCAAAAGAGAGGGGGGAGAGAGAGAGCAAAAGAGAGGGGGGAGAGAGAGAGCAAAAGAGAGGGGGGAGAGAGAGAGCAAAAGAGAGGGGGGAGAGAGAGAGCAAAAGAGAGGGGGAGAGAGAGCCTAAAAGAGAGGGGGAGAGAGAGCCTAAAAGAGGGGGAGAGAGAGCCTAAAAGAGGGGGAGAGAGAGCCTAAAAGAGGGGGAGAGAGAGCCTAAAAGAGGGGGAGAGAGAGCCTAAAAGAGGGGGAGAGAGAGCCTAAAAGAGGGGGAGAGAGAGCCTAAAAGAGGGGGAGAGAGAGCCTAAAAGAGGGGGAGAGAGAGCAAAAGAGGGGGAGAGAGAGCAAAAGAGAGTGAGAGAGAGCAAAAGAGGGGGAGAGAGAGCAAAAGAGGGGGAGAGACAGAGAGAGCAAAAGAGAGGGGAGAAGAGATAGAGAGCAAAAGATTGGGAAGAGAGATCAAAAGAGAGGGGGTGAGAGAGATCAAAAGAGAGGAGGGAGAGAGAGAACAAAAAAGAGAGGGAGAGACCAAAAGATAGGGGGAGAGAGAGCGAAAAAGAGAGAGAGCTAAAAAGAGAGAGAGCTAAAAAGAGAGAGAGCTAAAAAGAGAGAGAGCTAAAAAGAGAGAGAGCGAAAAAGAGAGGGGAGAGAGCAAAAGAGAGGGGAGAGAGTGCAAAAGGAGAGAGTGCAAAAGGGAGAGGGAGAGAGAGGGAGAGACCAAAAGAGAGGGGGGAGACCAAAAGAGAGGGGGGAGAGAGAGAGCAAAAGAGAGGGGGGAGAGAGAGAGCAAAAGAGAGGGGGGAGAGAGAGAGCAAAAGAGAGGGGGGAGAGAGAGAGCAAAAGAGAGGGGGAGAGAGAGCCTAAAAGAGAGGGGGAGAGAGAGCCTAAAAGAGGGGGAGAGAGAGCCTAAAAGAGGGGGAGAGAGAGCCTAAAAGAGGGGGAGAGAGAGCCTAAAAGAGGGGGAGAGAGAGCCTAAAAGAGGGGGAGAGAGAGCCTAAAAGAGGGGGAGAGAGAGCCTAAAAGAGGGGGAGAGAGAGCCTAAAAGAGGGGGAGAGAGAGCCTAAAAGAGGGGGAGAGAGAGCAAAAGAGGGGGAGAGAGAGCAAAAGAGGGGGAGAGAGAGCAAAAGAGGGGGAGAGACAGAGAGAGCAAAAGAGAGGGGAGAAGAGATAGAGAGCAAAAGATTGGGAAGAGAGATCAAAAGAGAGGGGGTGAGAGAGATCAAAAGAGAGGAGGGAGAGAGAGAACAAAAAAGAGAGGGAGAGACCAAAAGATAGGGGGAGAGAGAGCGAAAAAGAGAGAGAGCTAAAAAGAGAGAGAGCTAAAAAGAGAGAGAGCGAAAAAGAGAGGGGAGAGAGCAAAAGAGAGGGGAGAGAGTGCAAAAGGAGAGAGTGCAAAAGGGAGAGGGAGAGAGAGGGAGAGACCAAAAGAGAGGGGGGAGACCAAAAGAGAAGGGGGGAGAGAGCGCAAGCAAAAGAGAGGGGGGAGAGAGACCAAAAGAGAGGGGGAAGAGAGAGAGCAAGAGAGGGTTGAGAGAGAGAGAGCAAGAGAGGGTTGAGAGAGAGAGAGCAAGAGAGGGGGAGAGAGAGAGAGCAAGAGAGAGAGAGCAAGAGAGGGGGAGAGAGAGAGCAAGAGAGGGGGAGAGAGAGAGCAGCAGAGAGGGGGAGAGAGAGAGCAGAAGAGAGGGGGAGAGAGAGAGCAAGAGAGGGGGAGAGAGAGAGGGGGAGAGAGAGAGAGAGCAAGAGAGGGGGAGAGAGAGAGGGGGAGAGAGAGAGGGGGAGAGAGAGAGAGCAAGAGAGGGGGAGAGAGAGAGCAGAAGAGAGGGGGAGAGAGAGAGCAGAAGAGAGGGGGAGAGAGAGCAGAAGAGAGGGGGAGAGAGAGAGAGAGCAAAAGAGAGGGGGAGAGAGAGAGAGAGAGCAAAAGAGAGGGGGAGAGAGAGAGAGAGCGCAAAAGAGAGGGGGAGAGAGAGAGAGAGAGCAAAAGAGAGGGGGAGAGAGAGAGAGAGAGCAAAAGAGAGGGGGAGAGAGAGAGAGAGCAAAAGAGAGGGGGGGAGAGAGAGAGAGCAAAAGAGAGGGGGGAGAGAGAGAGCAAAAGAGAGGGGGGAGAGAGAGAGCAAAAGAGAGGGGGGAGAGAGAGAGCAAAAGAGAGGGGGGAGAGAGAGAGCAAAAGAGAGGGGGGAGAGAGAGAGCAAAAGAGAGGGGGGAGAGAGAAAAAGAGAGGGGGAGAGAGAGCAAAAGAGAGGGGGAGAGAGAGCAAAAGAGAGGGGGAGAGAGAGCAAAAGAGAGGGGGAGAGAGAGCAAAAGAGAGGGGGAGAGAGAGCAAAAGAGAGGGGGAGAGAGAGAGCAAAAGAGAGGGGGAGAGAGAGCAAAAGAGAGGGGGAGAGAGAGCAAAAGAGAGGGGGAGAGAGTACAAAG